>NC_133362.1:32199912-32423868 GCF_049309525.1 Garra rufa | reverse complement strand
ATAAGCGCTTCTGCCATTTCAATTGACCTTGCTAAATCTGGCCCATCCTGCACAAACTTGCACTGCAATTTCACAGAAAAGCATCTCTAGCTTATTTTTATAACAAAACCAAACATAACGAAGCACACCTGTATGATTTCATAAGCTTCAACACTCAGTGAAAAAAAACAAAAAAAATAACATGCATCATAATCCAGCGCAACAAATCACATGAAAACATAAAAGGCGTATGTCACACAAACTAATTCCATCAAGCACATGTCCCTGTCATTTCACTCGTCTTTAACTCTCATCATCTTCCTCCTGTTTCTATCTCTCTAATGTGCGCGGTGCGGAGAAATCAAAACTGTGTCACATGGTGCTGCTCGCTTCCTATTGGACGAGCCCTGGCCTTGATCTAGGTGGCTGATTTGTTGTTGCTAAGCAGTGAGGACCCAAACTACAGGAAAGCCGAGGTCCTGACTGCAGGGTCCTAGCGCCTTCGGTTTTGGGTCTCGATGTCCCCCCTTTACTTTCTCCCTCCTCGTCTCCCCAATCTCTCCCTCTGCCACACCTCTCCCATCTTCCCACCCATTGCTGCAGTGCAGTAAGGTGTGTCCTCTGCAATGAATGAAGAAACGGCTTAAAAGAATCAAACCATAAACAGAGCCAAAAAAAAAAAAAAATCTATCAAGTCTCGAATAAGCATCACCACATGGCTAAGAGTAACAAGACTGAATCGATAAGCGTACAAAACATGGCATTCCTTTTGTCCAAGATATTTTAAGTGCTCATCCATGTGGAAAACTTTGCGTTCAAATATGCCAAGTTTGGTCCTGATTAAAAGACGATAAAGTCTTATCGCAAAGCAATGAACTTGACTTGACATCATATAAAACGAATCTGACTGTCTCTCGCTAGTTATCTAACCTTCAAGTCAGACAAAAAAAGCTCACAACAACAAGCGCACAAACTCTACCCTTTCCTGCTCTCTCTCTCTCTCTCTCCCAACTCAAATTCTGAGCACTTTTTCCTTCCAATCGTCTAATTGGCCAACAAGTTTGCCAGCTCAGCTCTTCTGATTGGCTGTTGCTAAGCAGTAGGCAGTTGGAGCTAGACGTCTGGCAGAGTTTGCACCAGGCAGTGGAGAAGCGGCATCACCGTGAGTGTGTATTTGTGAGTGTGTGTGTGTGTGTGTGTGTGTGTGTGTGTGTGTGTGTGTGTGTGTGTGTGTGTGTGTGTGTGTGTGTGTAGGGCACCTCGAGCGAAGTGTTCCTTCCAAAAGGTCCCTCAGGAATCACCAGCAGTCCAAAAATACACTCACCGAGGCAAAGCTGTGCTACATTAGTCTACAGGCCATACCTGGATCATGTTCGCCAATGGAAGCACCAAACACATAAGCACAATTAACACAAACTAATTCAGTAATGTGTACACTTAAACACCAATTGTGTTGGCTAGTCTTTGCTCGAACACCAGCATCTGGTTGGTTCGTTCATCTGGAAGATTTTTAATAAGTTGATGAGAGCATCTTTACCACAAGTGTTCCCCGCGATCTTTGCTTTTGTTGTGAGTACATCTCTCCAGGGTTAGACTCCCATTTGCCAGTCGACCATACTGCGCAACACATAAAACTGTCCCAGGAGAACACCATCCCCCAGTAAAGCTGTTCCATGTTGCGGGGAAGGCCTGAAGGTGTTGATTATCATTGCCGTGTTACTGAAAAGCGAGCACAAAGGTCTGTGAGGTCCTCGTGTTCTCGCGTTCATGCATTATCGATAAAAGCCAAGGTCTTGTTTGTTTATTTACATGTGATTGACGGTTGCTTGAACAATGTACATAAATGCATGAGATGGTTTGATATTGAGGATCGCGTAGAGGTGCGAGCGGGTGTTTTATCTTGGCAGCAGGTGTGAAGGCAGCTGCTACTCTCACCCCTGTAGAGATACCAAACCAATGCAGTGTTAAACACACTACACACTATTCCCTCGAGTGTGCATGACACATATAACTATGCCACCAGAAACAAAGACCGGCCCCTCCTTCTAGTGATATATGACTACTGTCAAGACAAAGTCCCAGGAACTTCACATTAAAGCGCCAGCGCTGAAGTGGTGTTTAAAACTGGATTTCCAGCAGGCTATTCGTACGCACAGATAAAGCAGTGTTGCACTGATCATTTGCAACACATCATGTAGAGCAGTGGTTTTCAATCCTGGTCCTGGGGACCCACTGCTCTGCACATTTTGTGTGTCTCTCTTATTTAACACAACTGATACAGAGCATCAGCTCATTAGGAGAGAGATCCATGTACTTAACTGAGTGTGTCAGATAAGGGATACATACAAAATGTGCAGAGCAGTGGGTCCCCAGGACCAGGATTGAAAACCACTGATGTAGAGCACGGAAAGGTGACATTCATATAAACCCCAACTAGATTTTTTCTTGGGTAAATGACTTTGTGGTTGGTGTAGAGTTGCAAAAAGCATGCACAATATTTTTAGTTATTTCCTCTATAACCTGCAAATTATATGAATCTTCTGTTCATTAGGGTGCACATATGTAATAAGCTGACTGTACTTTTTAACACAAGCAGACTTTTAATATCCAACGGACGTGGTCCATCGGTCAAGTGCCATTCTTCATTCACAATTTTACATGAAAATTGCAGATATTTCTTTTGAGCTCTTAACATAAAGGGACAGTTTAGTCATAAATATAGTGGTATCGCAATAGCAAAACGATATTATCGTGGTCACATGACAATTTAAAACGATAGTCTTTAAAGTTGTGTTTTTGGCCATTATTCTTTGGCACAGTATTTGTCAAATGAACCAAAATAGAAGGAACAATATGGCTTAATCCCTTCACAAGTCTGTTTTCGCTGTGCTTTTCAAAGGGAAGTGTGCACTTCCTTCAGGCGATAAGCTTGTGATCCAGTGTTTTCCGTGGCTCAGAACGGCTCAGTTCACAGTAAATGCAGTGAACTTGTTTATGGCATGTGCTATGAGTTTAGCACGTGTCTGGAAAAGCAACAGCCACCAGAGTTATGCTTTATTTTCACAGCAGAATATTAGAGCATTTCATTAGATTTGCAGTGAGGCATGTTTTTGTAAGCTTGTTTTCACTGAAGCTGGAGTTTTCTGTCAAAATAAAAGCTTAAAAGTGCAGTATGAATTGCTGACAGCTAATGTTAGTGGTTTAAATAGGTAATGTTACTGCAGTCCAAATTCAGAAATATCTCTTTTAAGTGTAGAAATAAGGAAATCAGTATTGTAATTTCCCTACTGTAGTGTAAAGCAAAAATAATACATCTATGAAATATTTTACAGTGCAATTGTTTTACAATATATGGCTATTACTGTCATAGGAATAACAATAATATTAAATGGCTGTTGTTATTATATTCTATTTTGTTCGGCTTCCTAAAGCACCAATGTGAATGTAATTTAGACTTTGACAGTATACCACAAATAAAAAGAGGGTTGAGTCTCCTTTAAAGTTCAGGTACAAGTCAATTAACTTTTTTCTAACTTTTTCTGACAAAGTGCATTAGTTAGAATAATTTAATAATTACAAACTTATCTTTTTTTTTTAATATCGCAATAATTGTATTGTGGACTTTATATCGATATATTATCGTATCATGAGATTTTGATATTGTTTCATCCCTACTCATATTAAAATATTTGAAACTTTCGTTTGAGATATTTTGAGAAATGTATCAGGGTTTTGTTTCTTCCATTCCATGGAAGTCTGTGGTCACAAAAACAGTTCGAACATTCTTTAAAACATCATCTTGTGTGTTCTACAGAAGATGAAGATTGTACAGGTCTGGAATACATGAGTAAATGATTAAATTTTTAGCTAGCCCTTATACCCCCCCCCCCCCCCCCCCCCCCCCCAAAAAAAAAACATGCTTTTTTTGTTAAATTAATTTCCCTTTAGTTCAAAAATTCAAAATTAAATATAAAAATAATTTAAAATAAACACCAAAAAATTTAATTGATTAATTAATTAGACTATATTTTTTGTAGAATATTTTTTATGTTATAATTATGTAGTTATATATTAGAATATTTTATTAAATAAAAAAACAAAAACAAAATAGAACATTAGCACAAAGTATTTACAACAAGATATCAATTAAATATTTGCTTATCTAGATACCAGGTGTCTGTTTCAACACTTCCTGAATGTGACAACCATAAACCTCAACTCTATATATAGCAGTTTTCTGATGTAACAGAAGTCTTCATCTTTTGCCTTCAAAGCTTCTCAAAAAACCCTGAGCACTGGCAAACCGTATCCACCCTAAAATTTGTCGCTGCAACTCACGTTTGGGTTATCTGCTCCTTCTCGTGTTATTTCCATCTTTGGAGAACAGTCTGTTCTAGGTACTTCATTGCATTGTTGCTTTTCTCATTCCACCTCTTTTTGTAAAACCTGAATCTGTAATTATGAGAACCAGACTTGGTCATGCCAACTTGTGCTTGTTTGGAAAAATCCTCCATGAATGGGTGCGCCACACATCGATGTGACAGCATGTCGATGGTGAGGGAAGGTGTGACAGTTTTTTTTACTGCAGTGGAGCAGATCAGGTGTACTCAATGATAACATTTGTGGAACCAACAATTACACCCAAAACAATATTGGAAAAACTTTAATTATTACATGGAGGGAAAAAACAAAACATTCACCTTAAAGCTCATTAAAGGACTTGGTAGAAATGCTGGGTTAAAAAAATCCAACAAATCAAAACACCAGAAGAGTTTCTATTAGTTTCAAAGCAAGACCCCCGACCTCACATCCTCCTATTCGACACTGATTCTCTCTAAGGTGGGGCAGATGGCTAAGATGCGCTAACACAACTGATATCAAAGTCTGCAAAGCAGAAGGACTAATTCCCGCCACAAACAAAAACAAAACATCAGGAAAGTTCCGGAGCACGAGTCTGGGCGCGGGGAGACGCGTCTGTTGCGCGCTGAGCAGCGGTTTAAAGTGCGTCAGCGCAGCCTCCGCTCCGCTGCCTCCAGAGACCGCAGTCTTCTGATGGACACCGGCTTCTTGTAATAACTATAAATAATAAATACTAAATATATTCATTATCCAAAACTATAAAAACGACACTGCTGATGTTCAAAAGTCGTTAAAAAACAGACGCTTTTTGGCGTCTTTGAGTGTGTTTACAAACAGTATTGAAGTCAGACTCACATGCATCTCACGCCCACACTCCAAACACTGCAGCAGTTTTCAAGACAGAAACAGCCTTCTCAGACTGCAATAGCAGTTTCAAACTCTAGAAAAACAGTTCAAAGGCAGACAAAGTATATAATGTGCTCTTTAATTTCATAAACACGCACTCAAGCCATAGAGTGTGATAGGTGATAAGCGTTGTGCGCTCGCTCTGCAACTGCTGTCAGTCATCTAAATCTCCATAGTAACAGCCAAATTCCTAACTTATCAGAATTTAACGTAACTTACGGCAAAAAGGCAGCTGTGTTATAAATGACAACGTCAAGACCATCTATAATGATCTGCTGTCACGCGGATTTCATGTGGTAGTGTAAATATTTGCACATATTTCTCCCTTCTTCTTGGCCCAGCAGGGAGAGGTCGACTGCTACAAACATCCGCCCATCGAACTCCAGCTCAGCTGCCCTACGCAAACTTCACTGAAGTTAAATAGGCCAACTGAAAGCAGCGTGACAACCTAAAAAAGCGTGTCACGCCCATACAAGCCGAAGAAACTTCTGCTACGACTCGGTAGAAACTAACGATACCTACCTCCGCTGCTTATGGAAGTTTGCGTCACTCTCTCCAGACGGCTCTTCACTTTCCCCGGTCGAGCTGTAGTCGTCGTCCTCTACGGTAACTTCTCCGAAGCCAGGGGCTCCTCCGACGCTGTGCCGCTCCATGACGGCGGCATGTTCCGCCGTCTCGGTGTTCGCCGTCGGAGCCACTTCGAGTTCTCTTTCTGAGAGAGACGCACTTTGCAAAGTAGCCGTTAGCGTTCTCAAAACAAGCAGCAGCAGCAGGGATGTGCACACGTTTCCAAACTGAAACCCCCTTTCCATTGGGACAAGTGGCACATGAGTAGTTAGGCAATCACATACCAAAGTAAAGTGAATTTAAAAACTAGTCTATAAAAGGCGTTTCACAATTACACTCGTAAGCTATTAGACCTCTTTCTGTTTCCCCCTCTTAACGTAAACATGCACTCAACAGCACCATGTTATTCCCTTTATACTTGACGTCCGCCGTTCCGTGGAAACGTCAAGCCCCGCCCCGTCTCCAAACGCCCATTGGCTGCGCTTGAAAACAAATCCCTGCAGTGTGTGCTCATTGGTGCTAGCGCTTGTCAATCTTCACGGCTCGTCTACTAAGCAGATTTTGATTGCGTCCTACAACTGTCTTTTACAGTGGAGTCTGTTGACGTGGTCGGCCCTCTAGCCACTTCAGTGCATTGGGAGAATTTCCTGTCAATCAAAAATATAGGCGGGAGGAAAGGCAGCATAGAGAGGGTATGGCCGTCTTCTGAAGTGTATTATTGGCTAGACCGTCGAGTTTGAGCCAATGAAATAGTAGCATTGGCTCTAACGTGTTTCATTGGTATGTTTACGGGAGCCGCGAAAGTGCTCTAGTCAACTCATTGGTCTGATGCACTGTCAATCAAAATCATCTCTACTGTGATTTCTAACGGAGGGGCGTTGCTGATTTGTTCTGAGCGAAACTTGATTGGCTGAAAAGTACAAGATGGGAAATAACGACGTGGCCGTTTGTTTGCGGATAAAAGTGAGGTCATGTTTGACAGTTTTGTTTCCGGGACTTTTGGTATGAAAAGAGCGATGTGCTCAACCCTGGCTCAACCTTAGAGCAAATTGTAGTAACTTAAGTACTCTTCTTTAATTTCATTTAATTTGTATATTACGTCACTTATTGAGTTGTAATTATAGCCTTACAATCATAATTGTTCTTAAAGAATACATTCACAAATAATTTAAAAAACGTCTGCACTTGTTCAGTTTACTTTTTGTTGTCATGAAGGCAGGATATTGCATGATGTATATGGCGCCCTCTTGTGGTTTGTTAAATAATCTTCTAACCCATGTTTTACGTAACTGAGCCACTGTTCAGCAAAATGTCAAATGCAAAATAACTAACAAAATAGTTGATTGGTCCAGTTTTAATATCAACTTTCAGTCTGGAGCGCAACATTTGAAAACCTCAGTATCACAGTTAAACTGGTAGAGTAAAAGACAAGCTGGTTTTTGAAGTAGTACCAGATCCAAAAATCACAGTGACCTCTGTGAAGAGTTTTCATTAGCAGAACTGAAAGATCAATACATGTACAGAAGATAAGGCTTTCAGCTGTGCCACCAACTCACTGCTGCTTTCATCCCTCAAAAGCACTGCATTCGTGGCCACAGGCACATCGAAAAATTATACAAAAACAAAATCGATATCAAAAGCCGAGTGGCATTTCACAACTTCAAATAGTGTCCAGGGGCAGAATGCTCTGAAATGATTGATCACTGAACTAAGCTAACCGCTGTTTGCTGGCAAAGGCCACTAGTTCTGCTTGAGGATTCACGTTGGAGCGTCTGAGGAAATCGGTCATATTTAAATCAAGCAAAACATTCCAAATGATCGTACAAACCCACAGAAACTATACTAACGATGAATTTCGTTGTGATTGAAAAAAAGCTGCATGCATTTGTAAGGCTAGCAATTATGCTTTGTGAACATTTATGCAGGCACAGACGCAAGCCACAATATTCATACATTAGCAAAAATGCCTATATAAGACAACATTCATGGCTACATGAAGAACATGGAAGGCAAACTAACAGTGTAGATGTAGAGTATAGACAGTCACTGTAGACTCTGGTCCAACTTAAGCAGAATTGTCCAGAGGAAAACAGGAATATCTGAAAGGTCTGTGAATCTAAGGTGACATTGTTGTGTAAAAATCCATATTTCATGTGCACAGCAGCATGAGGCGTACTGATCAGACATCTGACGGTTTCTGTAACAGAAAATAAAAGAACCTGTAGGGAAAGAGCTGCCAGAGTCTGTGTATTTGAACGGCACTTGAGGTGTGCTGGCTGATCTATCGCAACAGCACAGGAAGGATCTTCTTAGTTGACAGGAGGGTCTCTAGTTTTAACGCTCCCATCCTCCATACCGAAGTACACCCGCTCAGCCATTCCCACAAACAAACCCGTCTCAACCACACCTTTACAGAAAGAGAGAGAAAATTCATTTGTGCTTAGGAATACATTCACTACTATTCAGCGGTTTGCAGATGGAAAATTTTAGAAATAATTTTTTTATTCAGCAAAGGCACATTAAATTGACCAGAAGTCCCAGTTAATATCTGCAAAATGTTAGTTATTTTTCCAAAAGTTTAATACTGTGTTGTTATCTGAATGATCCACAGCCTGTGTTTTTTTTTGTTTAGTGATAGTTGTTCATGAGTCCCTTGTTTGTCCTGAACAGTTAAACTGCCTGCTGTTCTTCAGAAAAATATTCTTCAGGTTTTACTAATTCTGTGATTTTTCCGCATTTTTGTGTATTTGAACCCTTTCCAACAATGACTGTATGATTTTGAGATCCATCTTTTTACACTGAGAGCAACTGAGGGACTCGTATGCAACTATTACAGAAGGTTTGAACACTCATTGATGCTCCAGAAGGGAAAAAAAAATGCATTAAAAGCCAGGGGGTAAAAACATTTGGAATTTGAAGACCAGGGTAAATTTAACTTATTTTGTCTTCTGGGAAACAAGAAGTATCTTCTGTAGCTTCTGAAGGGAAGTACTAAATTAATACATTATATTTAGGCAAAATAAGAAAATTCTTCTGTTCAAAAGTTTACACCCCCGGCTCTTAATGCATAATTATTTCTTCTGGAGCATCAGTGAGTGTTTGAAACTTTTATAATAGTTGCATAGGAGTCCCTCAGTTGTCCTCAGTGTGAAAAGATGGATCTCAAAATCATAGTCATTGTTGGAAAGGGTTCAAATACACAAAAATGCTAAAAAAAAATAAAAATAAAAATAATAATAATAATAATAATGTGGGACCTGAGAGATTTTTCTAAAGAACAGTAGACCTTTTAACTGTTCAGGACAAACAAGGGACTCTGTGGACTATATGTAAAATATCTTATTTAGGCCATTAGTAATTAAAATGAAAAATAACATGCATTTTGTATGATCCCTCTTATTTTGGTAAAATAATTAACATTTTGCAGATTCTGCAAGGTCAATAATTTTAAATTGTTATAATATTTCTATATATTCTTAATATTTAATAAATTTAATTAATATATATATATTTTTTATCAGCACATTAGTAAGCACAACAGACTTCTTTTAAAAACATTTTTTTTTTAAATCCTACCGACCCCAATCTTTTTAACAATGGAGAAAAGAAGGATGTTCATCTGTACTGACCTGGGATCATCTTGATGGCTGTGTTGACCTCTTTCCAGTTTTGTGCATGCTCAAACTTCCAATCCAGGATGAAGTTACTGTTATCAGTAACCACTGGACCCTACAGTAAAGAAAAATCGTCAGATGACTATCAATTTTTTATAGGCACAAAAACAAGCTGTTCAGATTTCGCTCCTCCTGTGATGTAGGAAGGGGATCTTAATTAAATATTACTGCCCCTTAATCTGCATGTTTCCACCCACGGCAGCGTCATTGTGTTTTCGCAAGCGACAATGGTGTATCAGTTCAACGCCATGGAAAAAGTTAGAGCAAATCATGCTAACTGTTCTGTCGTGGGCTGCACAGACGAGCACAGAACACTATGGATTTATCGATTTATTTACTGTATATTACACTGCTGCCACACAGATCTAATATAAATGTGCAATATCTGTCCCAGTTGTTTACCTTCACATACATATCCAACAGTTTTTGTATGTAGCTGACAGTTTAGGCACAATAAGACATGAAAGAGAACTTAGTTTAGTACTCATGTGCTTCGGATGTGCAAGCTCAGAAAACCCTACATCAAAATTTTAAACTGATATGGCCCTAAAACACATACTCTCAATAGATACACATGATAATCAAAACCAAACACGTGTTTTTTAGCAATAATCTGAGGTACAAGCTGTAAAGGTATAGCTCTATTCTGGAAAAGGGGACTTTTGCTTCTGATATAATAAATGATCTGTGGGGAATTTTGAGACTTCACAGGCACATTCTGGGGACACCTGAGACTAAAATATATATATGTATCATCTTGTAAAAAGGGGCATAATAGGTCTCCTTTAACTAATGTGAAAAAAGTGTGAGAAGCTACTGAATATAATCATTTTTAAATATAATAAATTACTTGCGCCTGAGTGAGCAGACGAAACACAATAAATACGGTCTTTGCTTTAGGAGGTGGATGCCTGCTGTTTGGGAACGCAGTCATGTAAAACAGTTCTGGAAGGCAATTATACAGAAATACTTTGACAACAGACTTTGGTCTGGAATTTAAAAATTACTGTAATGACATTTCAGAGGCTGTGCAACCAAGTCGGCCCACTGGATAGTCAGGTTATGCCATCCCATGGCACAAAGTCACATAAATTTCCAACTCTCATTATTCGCCTTAACTCTTTATCGCACAAGTCAAAAACCACTTCAAGCTAGCGCGGAAATGTTTTTGTGAATTGTTTTTTCTTGTTTTCTTCCATTTGTTTCTGATACGATACTTTAAATTGACCATAAAAACAGGGTGATGGAAACACAGCTTATGATAAATCAAGCTCTTTGGGTTGATCTGGTTATTCAAATGAAATTAGATAAAAAGGTAAAAGTATAATATAACAAGTTAAAAAAGCACCCCAAAACATTTAATTCAATACTCTTACAGCTTTACTGACTGCCATTCTCAGCACAGCCTCTCCTCCAAAGCGCTGGGCAATGGCTCTGGACACAGGCACATAGGCCATGGGAATGACCTCCACTGGCACACCTTTCTTCCACTGCTGCCCCAAGGCCTTCGAGTCCTTTCTACCCACACAATAAAAGCAATACAATTACATCACACAAACACTTCTGAACTTCTACTGGAAGACTGCCTTACATAATTACAGCAATCACAGACTGAGTTATGATGAAACATAACCACTGTTTCACTACATGCAGTGATCAGCAGAAAGATCAGCAGTAATTATGGGAGGCTAAATATATACCAAATATTGTAATTCAAACAATAGAGAACAGTGCTAGCAATGCGGTGGGTTGATTTCCCAGAAAATGCACGAAATGAAGTCATTTTTTGGATTAAAACATCTGCTAGACACCACATACAAACCTATAGTCTGCGATGACAATGAAGTGTTTGGCACAACCAGCCACAATCTTCTCCTGGGCTAAACATCCTCTATTTTGAGGGAGGAAAAGAAAAGGACATGGCACTAGACTTGATGACACCTCAAGTATTTCACACAAATGAAAATGAAGAGAAATGGACAAAACACTTGAATCAAACTGATTTTCCAATCATACCCTCCTCCTTTAATCAGTGTCAAAGCAGCATCAACCTCATCAGCTCCATCAATCGCAACATCCAGCTAAAACACAAAAATATATATACATTTTTATTTGTGAAAAATTATTATTGTAATTTTTCCATCAATTCAGAAACCCCCTGCAGTTCCCCATTAACCCCCAGGGGTTCCCGAAACCCAGTTTAGGGAAAACTGATGTAGTTAAATTTGGGTACCTGAACTCTTTATGCTGTTCAGGGTGTCATGTGTACTCAGGTGACAAATTAAAACAGTTGTAGTAAAGTTCTTTGGCAAAAAGCTGTTACTAGATTTTTTTTAAAGTCAAACCATCCATTTAATCGGCCTGTCCAGCATAGCATAGCATTGTTTTACTTGATTGTTTTTGATCTGTTCAAGAGGTAGTTCACCCAAAAATGAAAAATTTCACCCTAAAGCCATCCAAGGTGTATATGGCTTTCTTCTACAAAGTTGTAAAAAAATGTCCTGGCTCCAGTGAGAAGTGACAAATGCAGAGGAGAACAACAGGAAACAGAGGAGAGAACAAAACAAACCACCAGTCATGAATCAGAGGTACAAAACAAGGATTGCTAAAGAAAAATGTGTTAGGGTTTTGATATAAGCCAAGAGGAGACTGGTTTTCCTTTGCTGTAAACAAAACTTGGTTCTTGCATGATTCTCACCAGAGAATATGTTACATCCTATGTCTGGAACGCCACTCTCTTCTGAATGCGCATACAACAGTTAACGGAAGCTAGAGATGATGTTCACAAATACATCGATTTGCTTCAGAGGGTTTTTTTTTAACACCCCACAGCCACGTGGAGCACTATTTATGATGGATGGATGCACTTTATTGGACTTCAAAATCTTGGAAGAGTGGGGACATTTTTTAACATAATTCCGAATGTATACGTCTGAAAGAAGAAAGTCATATACACCTAGAATGGCTTAAGGGTGAGTAAATCATGGGCTAATTTTTGCAAAACCTCATTTTTGGGTGAACTATAACTTTACATTGTCTAAATAATATTTTTTACTCTTCTACTGTCTTCCTGAAGCTTCTATATTGAACACTGCAATTCACTCATTCCAGCTGACTGTTATCATGCTGTCTCGGCCCAAACTCACCTCAGGATGTCTGTCTAAATCAGACAGAGTGAGACCATGCTGCAGAATCAGCTGACGGGCCTGGATCAAAAAAATTCAAATCAGTTAGTTATAAAACACAGGAGTTTTCTAGCATAATAGCTTCATATGAATGCTTACCTGGAATGATGTTGGAACACACACAATATTCAGCTTTTCCTGTCGGACCCTCTCAGCTAGAAAGAAAACATCATCCTTTAGCAATTACCATGGTTAAGAACTATAGAGGAATTTGGTCAGGTACCTGGATGCACGGCCATATTGGCAATACTCGGATGTAAACAACAGCATGGATCACGCAGTTAATGTACTACTGAATACGTTGTTCTAATTTATGCTGTCTAAACCATGGGAAAATTGTGTGGAAGCTGCTAAATCATAAAGAAGACTTAGTAAAACAAAACATTTTGACAAACTAAAGTTAACAGGTGGTTAAGATGCATACGAGCAGTATTAATGAAGATATTAGCCTAATATAATATTTCACCTACCTAACTGGAAATGATAAGAACAAACACAAATGTTGTCAAGATTCTTGCGCTGGAAATCCTGGTTTAGTTTTTGCACTCTTCTCCTTGATCTGTTATTATAACTTTCAGCAGTCTATAGTGCTCCAAATGTTTTTCCCGGTCCGACCAATTAGTACAGCCCAAAACATGACAACAACTGACAATTTTCAGCAGCCATATTCAGCAAAATATGCAAGTTTCGTTCAGTTCAGTGGCATTGTTTACATTCAGTGCCGCCAATATGGCCGATTGATGACGCTTCATAAAAACAATCTATAAACATGAGTGGGTAACATTAAATTAAATGTCTTACCCAGCCTGTCCACAGCATAGACGATAGTTGAGCCACTGCCCACTCCAACTACCTGATTATTCTGAAAGAGAAATGAAAAGTGAAATTTTTTAGCATAAGCATATCCAAACAGTCACAAATAGGCAAACACAACATTGACAACCAGGCTGGAATTCATTACTTTTTTCTATAACGGGTCAGAAAAAGAGGTACTAATCATATCTAATACACTTCATAGTAAAAAAAAAAAAAAGAAAAAAAAAGTGTGCTTTTAATGACCATTGGAAATACAACACCAGTCTGTTTTTGAAAGCATGCAAAAGTCTGAGGTTTGCAGAGGCCAAAGTTCAAATTGCTAGTCCTCATTGTACCACTGATTGAATCACTCAGCTGACTCCCAATTATTTATAGTACACAAACACAGTACCCGTTAGCTATTTCCAAACATGCTAATCACTAAAGGTTTAATTTGAGCAGAATTAGCTTCCTTATATCACCTAGCTTATTGTATGTTTAAAGCAACCCGCTTCGTAACGTAAATAAACTCAGGTGCTCAAGTGATGCTACCTGAACTAACGTTACACTCACTTACTTACTAGCGTAACGTTACTTTACAATCTAACATGTAGCATCCCAGCTAGCATGGATACAGCTGAAGTGTCACAGCGGATACTCACTACTACATACTGTAAGTTACTGTCAAAGCAGTTAGCCATAGCAAATACAAAACACCAGTACTACAGATATGTTGATGGATATTAACCACGTGAGATACATCGATATGAATCGTGTTTAGTCACGCCTCCTAAAGTGTTTAATGCGCCGTTTATCCATTTAAACTAATATAACTAGTGTTACAACTAAGGTAAATACATGCGCTCACCTGTATGTGGTTGTCCACAGCAGCATACGCTGCAAGTTTTTTGGCCTCTTCAGCCATGAGAGTGCCGTGGTGTCTCCTGCTGCAGCTACACACGTGTTTCCCAGGCAGAGAGAGGAGGAGAGATCTGCTGCTGATCACTGCTAACTCAACCCACCTCCGCGGCCTCATCACACAGCGCGTCCACGATCAACACAACGAAATGCTTACCACACTAGCATACGTGCACGAGCAGAGCGATATTAGAGAAGCTAAACTGAACGGACAGTAAGCGAGATATTAAAGAACGCTCAAAACTACAGCTGTCAGACAGGTGTTTTCGTAACAGCCGTGTCTAGTTGGACTCAGTGATGTGTCCGATTCCGCAGCGAGTCGTTCTGTCGAGTCGAATCTTTTCACTAAATCACTGACTGAATCTAGAACCATTCTCTTTCGGTCATTTCTGATTCGTAATGAACAGAGAACCTGTGACATTTGGAGTGAAGTGAACCGAGAATCAGAGTAATTTGGTTTCTTAATAACTGGATAGTTGCTTAATAACTGGATAACAGAAATATCATAAATTACATGTAGAAATGTGTTTCGATTATTGATGGCTTTCGGAGGACTGCTAGGATTTTGAACCAATAACACATTTTTACTTTATTTTACTTTGTTTAACACACATACTGTACGAAATTTGGTTTTAATAAATAGCATTTTATTAACAGTATCCAACATCCAGCCGAAAGATACAAATAAAACGCAATAAACAGCCTTTGCGTTTATTATTATCATTGTTGGGGAGATACTAGATACATGTGATGGAATTACTTAATTTAATTACAAAATAAATGTAACTGTAATCTGTTACAATTACTGAGAAAAGATGTAATAGTTACTTATGAACATAACGATTACAAAGGGGGTTACATCTAGATCTATACAGATTTGATTGATTTCTTTCCCAAATTGCTTTGACTGCTCTAAAATATGAGAAACCAATGTTTTTTTAAGGAGTTTAGGACACAGAATAGGACACATGCTTATTTATTTATATATGTTTATCTCCTATTTAGTTATGTATATGCTTTATTTTTGAAGATTATTTTTTAAGCGTTGTTATATGTCAGTGTTTTCTGTCTTAGCTATGCATATTTGATTTAAAAACAGTATCTTTGCTAATAAACTATATCTAGTTATGTTTTTAAATCTGTATTTAATCTCAGAACGATCTATAAGTAAAAAGAGATGCTAAAGTGTACTTTTGTGGTGGCTGTGCTTTAAAATCTTATATATATAAATTATTTAAAAAAAATTTAAAAGCCTGACAGTTATCAGTGTTAATAAGTCACTCTGAATCGTTCTTTGAACCATTTAATTGAAACGAACTGTTCAAAGGAACCGAATCGAGGGAATGAGTCATACATCCTATCAATAGGTTTGTAATGCTGTTGTTAACTATACTTTACATGACCAGTAGAGGGCAGTTTTTGCTTACATTTAAATATAAAAAAGGTTAATAAATATAGAGGGTTTGCACTTTAGCCACGATTTGGTCAGTTATCCAGATGCGCGGCCATATTGGCGATACCCGGATGTAAACAACAGCATGGATTGCACATTATTTAATGTACTACTGAATACATTGTTCTGATCATTTATGCTGTCTAAACCACAGAAAATAAGTGGAAGCTGCTAAATCATATTGAGAAGAACTTAGTAAGCAGGAAAGGGTGCACTTTTGACAAGCTAAAGTTAATATGTGGTAAAGATGCATACAAGCAGTATTAATTAAGATATTAGCCTAATATTTCACCTACCTGACAAGACTGTTTTGCTCTGGAAATCCTGGTTTAGTTTGGCCAACCAAAAACGCCTTTTGTTCCCTCTTCTCCTTGATTTGTTATAACTTTTGGCAGTCTATAGTACTCCAAATGTTTTTCCCGGTCTGAGCGATTAGTACAGGCCAAAACAAGATAATAACTGGCCATTTTCAGCAGCAATAATCAGCTAAATATGCGAGTTTCGGTTCAGTGGCATTGTTTACGTTCCGTGCCGCCACGCGCCGTGAAAACACTCTACGCTAGTAAAAACATGATCAGACTGTGGTATTTAGCAATGAAAATTAACAGTAGCCAACATAAATAGAAAACAGAGGAGCACTGAAACAGATGGGTATCAATATATCTCTTTATTTGGCAATCAGCTTGAAATGATCTAGATTTCAGTGTATAGCATACCCCTATTAAACCCACACAATCCTTCCAATAAACATGTCTCTTATTTACCATAGTTTTTACATATTGCAGTTTACAAATTTAGCTTATCTGTTTGACAAAATCAATTCGACAATGGATCTTTTTTATATGTGCTATATAAAAATCTACACAGTATACATTCATGATTAGAAAATAAACCAAGAAAAAAATTCCAAAACAATATTTAAACAGCACAGAACAGAACTCGTCAACATATCCCACCCAGGTGTGAGCGATATCACAAATTAAAGCTGAATACTTCAATATTACAGTAAATACTGAGAGATGTCCAATGACTAACAGGATTACTGAAGGGAGGTTGTTTTTACACCAGCGATGTGGACTCAAGGAGAATAACTATGATACTGTTACAGGGAAGATAGAGAGAGAAACGGGAATGCTGATTATGTTCAAGAGAAAACCAACTTTTTCAACAGTACATCTAATCTCTCTCTCTCTTACTTTGAAGCTCAAACCTCTCTCCACGACAAAAATCAGTCGAATCTGGCTCTCAGCTTTCTCTAATCTCATATTGCCTATGATTAAGTGCACAGGTGCTCGCTTTCTCAATTTGTGCGCCTTCGTTTACAACGTCGCTCTCTCTAGGAACGTAACATGGTTTCGATGGGTCAGAATCATCAGAGATATCGGCGTCTTCCGATTTCTTTTATTCGGAAAGATCACGAACGACTACAAACGACTGTAAAGTAGGGATATAATGGTACTATAACTTCATTTGACCATTATTTCTAGTTGCTTTAATAATAACACAACAAATTACATAATAGTAATACAAATCAAAAGTTTCGATGACTTATAAAAGGCATGCCTTCTCTTTTTAAATATATATTTGTGAGATGGACAGACATGATAGTGTGCGTTTAAGTGCCTTTCTTTTGGGCATTGTTTATAATCATGCCTTTGTGTGTGTGTGTGTGTGTGTGTGTGTGTGTGTGTGTGTGTGTGTGTGTTTGTGTGTGACTGGGGAAGGTATACAGATGTGGTGTCTTGTGATGTGCAAAGCTTGAAAGTCAGAGTCCATTCAGCAGTGAGTAAGGTCCGCAGAAATGCTGCTTGTTTTTTTTTCCATTTCCCTGAAACCCCAGCGCTTAGGATACATTCTCTACACATCAGTGGGTATCCAAACTACCTCGAAAGAAAACTCTCTTTAGAAAACTCTAAAATATTGATAGCCTCTAATAAATCCGCTGTATTGCTATGAGACACAGTTTCCTAAGGTGAGTCTTATTCTTTTGGTCCACGCTCACTTCGTTATTACTTATTTGCACTGATATGTACCAAAATGCACTGGAAAATATGCCATCGACAGCTTTTTTTTACTTGACGCATGAGAGGTTTTGCGCTAGGTGTTTGTGTGTGTGTGTTGCGCGTCGACGCTCAGCATTAAGAGGTATTGCTACAGATTCAGTTCAGTCTCATGTTCAACAGCTGTGTTTGTGTTGAGAACACTATGGTCGGATGGAGTAAACACTTGTGTAATTTAGTCATGGCACAGTTGTCGCGAATACGTGAATCAAGTGTTTGCGATGCATGGATACATCAGAATAGACTAGAGAGAGAGGGGGGGCTTTGGTGTACTATTCAGATCATGAGAGAAGCAGTGACTGACCAAGGTCAATAGTCAAACAGTCAGACGGTGGTCTGTCATTCTACTCTGTTTTGAACAGGCATCTCGTCTTCCCCCTCTCTTGTTCTGTCTTCAAATATCCTTCTTTTTTCTAATCTCTCTCTCTCTTACCTCATTCAGTGCTTCACCAGAATGCCTGCTGTTAAACACTAGAATCAGTTTGTTTTTCCTCCCAGAGTTTTGCATTTCAGAAATACAATTCCCAGAGTCCTTTGCTCAGAGGCTCAGTGTGCATGCGTTTACATGCGCTGTGCATCCATAATGTCCAGGTACTTAGCCTCAATGATCCTGGGCAGTAGACAGTTCCTGAGACACAATGGAGACACAATGACAGGTATGTTATTTACATACAAACAGATAATTCAGAAATATACATAACCAGTCAAAAGATTTTTAATGTTTAATGCCTGTATTGATTTGATCCGAAATACAGCAAAAGCATACCCTGGAAATCCAGAGGTCTCGCGAGAGCACAATTTGAATTGTCTCTGCAAGACACTCTGGAATTGAGCAATGATCCACATTACTGCATTACGTAAGCAGTTCTGGGAACCAATCAAATCGGTGTATCTGATGTAGGCGGGCCAGAGGCGAGCTAAGCTGATGACGACAGCGCTGCGACGTCCGGAATCATTTAGTAAACATTGAAAGATGACTACAGATGAACACCAGTTGTTTGAAACGGCTTTGGCCGCTACAATGAACGAGTTAGACTTGGCTTTGCATATAAAAGAGGAACAGAAAACTGCGCTCGAATCGTCCCTTTGCAAGAAGGACTTTTTTGCTGTTTTGCCGACTGGATACAGCAAGAGTTTAATCTATCAGTTAGCTCCGCTGGTAGCTAAGCATGTGGGGCTTAGTGAAAACTTACTGATTGGTCGTGTCGTTATCCAATTGCGTGCAGTGATAGTTTCAAATGCATGTTTGGTGCCGCCCCTCGAGTTAGACCCTTTTCATTGCTCGATGCCAGACCCTTAATCTTAATAGATTAGGGTCTGGATTTTTCCAGGCTAGCAAAAGCAGTAATATTGTGAAATGTATTATATTATACTTATTTTTACTATTTAAAATAACTGTTTTCTATTTAAATGTATTTTAAAATGTAGTTTATTCCTGTGATCAGATCAAAATTTTCAGCATCGTTACTTCAGTCTTCAGTGTCACATGATCCTTCAGAAATCATTCTAATATGCTTATTTGTGGTTCAAGAAACATTTTTTACTATTATTATTATTATTATCAATATTTAAACCAGTTGAGTACATTTTTTCAGGATTTGTTGATGATAGAAAGATCCAATGATCTGCATTTATCTGTTAAGCTTTTGTAACATTATACACTATACCACTCAAAAGTTTGGAGTCAGTATTTTTATTTATGTATTTATTTATTTTTAAATTGTAGAAATTAATACATTTAGCAAGGATGCTTTAAATTGATCAAAAGTGATTTATAATGTTACAAAAGATTTATATTTTAGATAAATGCTGTTCTTCTGAGCTTTCTATTTATCGAAGAAAACTGAAAAAAGTTTTTAAAAAAAATTAATAATAATAATAAATAATAATAAAAAGTAAGAAAAATTCTACTGTTTTTAACATAATAATTATGCAGCAAATTTAGAATATTAGAATGATTTCTGAAGGATCATATGACTGGAGTAATGACGATAAAATTCAGCTTTGAAATCACAGAAATAAATTACATTTTTTAATATATACTAATAAAAAACAAAATATTTCACATTTTTACTGTTTTTGCTGTATTTTAGATCAAATAAATGCAGCAGTAAATGAGCAGAAGAGACTTCTTTAAAAACATAAAAAATCTTACTGTTCAGAAACATTTGACTGGTAGTGTATATTTGATTTAAAAAATATTATTTTTTATTAAATACATTTTTTATTATTATAATTATATTTAATAATTAGAAATAATTAAGAAATAACATTATTTATATACTTATTGAAAAGAAAACCTTAATAATATATTAAAATTGATGAATAATTTAAAAAATAAATACATATTATATATATATATATATATATATATATATATATATATATATATATATATATATATATACAGTATATATATATACATTAAAATCATTCATGTTTTATGTTTTAACAAAAGAAACTAAAAAATTGTTTTCAATAATATTTGAATTTTTTTTTTGCTACCAAATTATGTGGTGCAACAAACAAAATTAAACTCATGTGGAGCAACCAACAAAAAAAATATAATAATGACACAAAACATGACTGTGTGTCAAGGTCAGTAAGTCTCCTAAAATATTAGATGATTTATTTATTTATTTTTGACAAGACAAGTTTAGATTGTAAAATATGTTCTGTGAATGCCCAAAAATATATATAATTCACAATATTTGTATTTTAAAATACGGTAACATTCACAATGAGGTTCATTAATTAACTACATGAGTTAACATGAACTAAGAATAAACAATGCTTCTACAGCATTTATTAATCTTAGTTAATGTTCATTTCTTCATTTACTAATGCATTATTAATATCAAATGTTGTGTTTGTTAACTTTAGTTGATGCACTGTTAACAAAGACTAATAAATCCTATAACAAATGTATTCATTGTTTGTTTATGTTCCATTAACTAACATTAACTAATGAAGCCTTATTATAAAGTGTCACCAGAAAAATATATTGTTACTTTTTACTTGAAGTCACACCACATGACATTTTGAAAATATATGAAAGCTGCATGACTACAAAGAGTACATTTCGGAAAACTTCAAAAGATTTTTTTCTTTCCTCTATCAAGAACAAGCCACACAGTGTAAAGTACTATTCATCATTCTGTAGTATGACCTTTAGGAAACACTATTTATTACACATACGCATGCACACCAAATCACAGACTACACAAACAGACAGCATTTCAGTACTCACCTGATGGGTATGAGGATAAACATTAGCAGAGGAAAGATCATCTTCATATACGGGAGAGGGTACATCCCAAACGCACACAGAAAAAGCAGCTGCACCATCTGAAGGAAAGTGAAGTAATGGATCTTCCTCTGCGGCACCTTGCGGATGTAGTGAGTGGGAGGGTAGGACGTCTGAGAAGAAAAGAAAGATAAAGATTAGAAAAAGATGGGCTACAGCTGTCATAATGCAGATAAATCACACTACAACCCTGAGCCTCTTGACTGATGGGTTACAGTATGGATATTTCACACACACACCTGGCCATATACACAAGTCTCCGCAATATGAATATTAATCAGATCTATTGCCACGTGATTATGATGGGCAGATTTTTCTACTCTTCTAAGTACTCTTTTGTGGCTGCTACAGCCTCATTACTGTGGCTATAGCATTTCTGTGGTAAAGATATCGCCAAATATTAAAGATTAATGTGGACATTTGATTTAAATGTTGTTTAGTCAATATTAAACAAGGATTAGATCGTGTTATGAAGTGTAAAAACAATCATCTGGGCGTTGGCGCCCTCTACAGGCCTTTGTTGTAATACATAATGTACGTCAGCTCTGTTGTTTATAATTTCAACTGTTTTGTGCAATAAAACCTTATGATTTCTTGCTTTTGTTTCTTTATTTATTTATTTATATAACTCATTGCTATTATTTATGTATTTTAAGTCATTTTAAAGACTATTGTTCACTTACATCTGGGGAAATTAGTCGTTTAGAATAATCGATTAATCTGTAAATTCCATTAATCGATATACAAAATAGTTGTTAGTGGCAGCCCTATATTCAATTAATAATTCAATATAGTGTATGTAAGTGTTATGCTTAAAAAATACAATACTGTTCAAAGGTTTGGTGTCAGTAACATTTTTTTAAAAGAAATGATTCCTTTAATTCAGCAAGGCATGTATAAAGATATTTATAATGCTACAGCTGAACTTTATACATCAAATAATCCTGGAAAAAATGTATGCATATTTCCACAAAAGTATCAATCAGCACAACTGTTTTCAACCTTAATAATTCTAAGAAATTTCTTGAGCATCAAACCAGTATATTAAAATGATTTCTGACGGATCGTGTGACACTGAAGACTGAAGCAAGGATGCTGAAAATTCAACCCTGACATCACAGGGATAAATTACGTTAAAGATATTAAACTACAAAACTGTTCTGTTAAATTGGAATAGTATTTCACAATATTACTGTTTTTACTGTATTTTTTTATTTAATAATTGGAGCATTGGTGAGCACAAAAGCAACCATTTACTAGCAATGTGCCAAGATGGTCAATTAATTGTCTAAAAACCAACTAATCGGTTAGTTAACATATATATAATTATATTATATTACATTATAGTGTTATGCTTAAATGTATATTAATTTAATAGTTATTATATTAACTTAACAGTTAAGAAAACTAGATTTAATAGGTTAGAAATAAACAATTAAAAAAACAAGATGGTCGACTAATTGTCCAACAACCAACTAATCAGTTAGTGAAGTTAACAAGTCAATTTATTATATTATATTATATGTTATGCTTAAAAGTATATTAACTTAATAGTTAAGAAAAATCTATTTAATAGGTTCAAAATTAATAAAAGAGCAAGATGATCGACTAATTGTCAACCAACTAATCAGTCAGTGAAGTTAACAAGTCAATTTATTATATTATATTATAGTGTTATGCTTAAATGTAACTTAATAGTTAAGAAAAATAGATTTAATAGGTTAGAATTTTTTTTTTAAATTGCAAGATGGATGACTAATTGTCCAACATCGAACTAATCGGTTAGTGAAGTTAACAAGTGAACTTATTATATTATATTAATTATAATATAGTGTTATGCATAACCATATATTAACTTAATAGTTAGGAAAAATAGATTTAATTCAATTTAATTCAAGTGAATTTGTTATATTAAATTATATTATATTATAGTGTTATGTTTAAACGTATATTAACTTAACAGTTAAGAAAAATAGATTTAATAGGTAAGAAAAAAAAATACCAAGATGGTCAACTAATTGTCCAACAACCAACTAACTGGTTAGTGAAGTTAACAAGTCAATTTATTGTATTATATTATATTATATTATATTATATTATATTATAGTGTTATGTTCAAACGTATGTTAAGTTAACAGTTAAATAAAATTGATTTAAAAGGTTAGAAATAAAAAAAATTGCAAGATGGTCAACTAATTGTCCAACAACCAACTAACTGATTAGTGAAGTTAACAAGTGAGTTTATTAAATTATATTATATTATAGTGTTATGATTAAGGTATATTAACTTACTAGTTAAGGAAAATATATTTAATAGGTTAGAAATAAAAAAAAATAGCAAGATGAATGGTCGACTTATTGTCCAACAACCAACTAATCGATTGAAGTTAACAAGTCAATTTATTGTATTATATTATATTAAATTATAGTGTTATGTTTAAACGTATATATTAACTTAACAGTTAAGAAAAATAGATTTAATAGGTTAGAAATAAAAAATAGCAAGATGGTTGACTAATTGTCCAACAACCAACTAATCGATTAGTGAAGTTAACAAGTAAATTATATTATATTATATTATATTATGCTTTACCGTATATTAACTTTATAGTTAAGAAAAATAGATTTAATAGGTTAGAAATGGGCTCAAAGCAAAACTCATTCTGCTGAATCATTCTGCTGTCTTTTTTGCCAATTTGTATTGGATCTTTTGTTTATTTTTTACAATTTTTATATCTTTGTGTGATAAACAGCCCACTAACTAGTCGATTATGAAACATTTTGCCAATCCGCAGCGTTTACCCAGAAGTATGCATCTCAAACCACCCCCGATCCATTTCAAATGCGTCTTGGAGGGCATTTACGCTCAAAAATGCACAAAGCGTCCTGGATCACTGGATACCAAGACATTTCCATTTCTGACAGGCAGAGGGCGCTCCGTTGCTTTATTTGCTCAGCGGGTGCACCGCTCTCTCTTCTGTGTTCTTATTTGTACAACACCTATGACTTTTATTTGCCTTTGTTTTCATCAAAGACACCCGCGCGCGCGCGCACACTCACTTGTTCTTTGAGTAGCAGAGCCATGCGGTCGCACATTTGATTGCCGTCAATGGATGTGAGAGCGATGTAGAGGAAGAGCCCGTAGAGCACAGGCTTAGGAATCCACTGCAGGGGCACCGGCAGCAGAAACAGGCTCACACCTATCAGGATGTTAGCCACGAGCGAGGTCACCCGCGTCTCCTTTACACTCACTATACTACACACACGCACACGTACACACACAGAGGAGTCATTTAAAACCAAGCACAGCTACCATAATGACGTTTGCGCTTCACAGATTGATTGAGAGTGTAATTGTTTGTGGTGTGTGCTCACGTCTCATAAAGGTGTCCTCCCTCCACCCGTTCCTCCACGATGGCTAGCTGTCTGACGTGCAGAGTGGAGTGCGGGAACGCAGCATGCATCCATGGCAAGCCCAGCACAGACATCAAAATATTAATCAAGCCAGACAGTGTCAGGTCCCAGTGATACGCCGTGCCCTTCAGTAACCTGTAGCACACACACACACACACAGTCACGACTCAACTGTGTTCAACAGTTCTGCCCTACTGAGACCAATACACAATCTGACCCAGTGTCCTATTCAGGTGTGAAG
Organism: Garra rufa; assembly: GCF_049309525.1. NCBI lineage: Eukaryota > Metazoa > Chordata > Actinopteri > Cypriniformes > Cyprinidae > Garra > Garra rufa. The sequence goes on along the minus strand of NC_133362.1, from coordinate 32,399,010 downwards.
CGACCAGTTTCCAGCGATGCATCATTGTTATGTCCATGCTGAAACCTAATCACAATACATCTGTGACCCTGGACCACAAAACCAGTCATAAGTAGCACAGCCAACAATACATTGTATGGGTCAAAATTATTATTTTTCATTTATGCCAAAAATCATTAGGATATTAAGTAAAGATCATGTTCCATGAAGATACTTTGTAAATTTCCTACCGTAAATATATCAAAACAGAATTTTTGATTAGTTATATGCTCTGCGAAGATCTTCATTTGGACCACTTTAAAGGTGATTTTCTCTATATTTTGATTTTTTGCACCCTTCAGATTCCAGATTTTCAAATAATTGTATTGTCAAACTATACATCAATGGAAAGCTTATTTATTCAGTTTTCAGATGATGTATATATCTATAAATGGTTTTGTGGTCCAGAGTCACATTTGATGTTTCATATGCAACGAGGTAGAGCAGGGCCAATGAGATTTCACTGTGAATTAGGCTTCCTGTTGTCATCCAATAACCTAAACTACTATTCAAAGGTTCGGGGTCAATACGTTTTTCCTTTTAGATAAATACTGCTATTTATGGAAATCTGTTTCTGCCACTGAATAAAAAATTAAAAAGGTAATTGCGACTTTTTTCTTACAGTTCTGAGAAAAAAAGTCATATAAATGCACAATTGCGAGTTATAAAGTCAGAATTGCAGAATATAAACTCACAATTGAGAGAAAAAAAGTCAGAATTGTGAGATATAAACTCGCAATTCTGACTTTTTTTCTCAGAATTGCATCATATAAATTCGTAATTGCAAGTTATAAAGTCCAGTTCTAAGGAGTTAAAAAGACTGATATGTTCACAGAATTGCGAGTTTATATCTCGTAATTCTGACTTTATAACTCGCAATTGCAAGTTTATATCACGCAATTAGGGCTGGGCAATATATCGCCGGTTCTGTGATTAGCAGTAAATCTCCATCACGTGCGTTCAGATGGCGCGGTATTTAAAACACGGAGCCGTAGATCACTGAAAAGCTACGCAATATCGCGTTCAAAATCGAATGCGATTCATCCGCGATTTTGAACGCGATATTGCATATCTTTTCAGTGATCTACGGCTCAGTGTTTTAAATATCGCGCCATCTGAACGCACGTGATGGAGATTTACTGCTAATCACAGAACCGGCTTTACTGATGAGATACGCATGACAATCGCATGCGATATATTGCCCAGCTCTACACGCAATTGCAATTTTTAATTACTCAGAACTGCATCATACAGAATTTTTTTTTTCTTAGGATTGTGAGATATAAACTCGCAATTGCAAGTTATAAAGTCCAGTTCTGAGGAGAAAAAAAGACTGATATGTTCACAGAATTGCGAGTTTATATCTCGGAATTCTGACTTTATAACTCGCAATTGCAAGTTTAAATGATGCAATTCTGACTTTTTTTTTTTTTAGAACTGAGATATAAATACACAATGGCGAGTTAAAAACTTAGAATGGTGAGATATAAACTCGCAATTCTGACTTTTTTCTCAGAATTGCATCATATAAACTAGCAATTTAGATATTTTTTTCAAATTGTGAGATAAACTAGCAATTTCGGTTGTTAAGATATAAACTTGCAACTGCAAGTTATAAAGTCCAGTTTTGAGAAGAAAAAAAGACTGATATGTTCACAGAATTTTGCGTGCAATTCTGACTTTATAACTCGCAATTGTGAGTTTATATCTTACAATTCTGAGGAAAAAAAGTCAGAATTGCTAGTTTGTATCATGCAATTCTGAGAAAAAAGTTAGAACTGTGAGAAAAGTTGCAATAAGTTACAATATTTGGTAAAAACAGTACAGTAGTATGTGCATCTTGAACCCCAAAGTGATTCCTCTAGCTGAGACAATTTATGTGTCCCCTGTTGCATGAATTATTAAAATGAAAAAATAAATTGCTTACAATTTCAATCACGAAAATATGTTTATTAATATTATTTTAAATGATATATCACATTATACGATCAAAGTTAGAGAGTTAATTTAAACATTCCCCCTCCGTTGTAAGTTTTAGCCTTCATTAAGGTAATGATAATTTGCATAAAGATGAAGTAGGTTGTGTTGCTCTTTGAAAATAAATGAGCATAGGACGCCATAAATCGCCGTCAGTGCTAACACTCCTCAACATGAAATAGGCCGCTTGTCATTTTTTAAAATTGTGCCTGGTTCGGTTAATGTTTAGGTTAAGTTAATTTTAATAATACAGTACCAGTCAAAAGTTTTTGAACAGTAAGATTTATAATGTTTTAAGGAAGTCTCTTCTGCCCACCAAGCCTGCATTTTTTTTTGATCCAAAGTACAGCAAAAAAGTAAAATTCTGAAATATTTTCACTGATTAAAATAACTGTTTTCTATTTGAATGTATTTTAAAATGTAATTTATTCCTGTGATTTCAAAGCTAAATTTTTAGCATCATTACTTCAGTCTTCAGTGTCAACTGTTTCTTATCAAATATGCTGATTTGCTGTTCAAGAAACATATTATTATAATTATTATTATTATCAATTATTTAAAACAGTTGAGTAATTTTTTTCTTTGATGGATTCTTTGATGAAGAGAAAGATCCAAAGATCAAAAGATTTCTATTTCAGATAAATGCTGTTCTTCTGAACTTTTAGTTAGTCAAAGAAACCTGAAAAAATTCTACTCAGCTGTTTTCAACATAATAATAATAATAATAAATGTTTTTTTGAGCAGCAAATCAGAATATTAGAATGATTTCTGAAGGATCATGTGACTGGAGTAATGATGCAAAAAATTGAGCGCTGAAATCACAGAAATGAATTACATTTTAAAACATATTCAAATAGCAAACATTTATTTGAAATAATAAAAATATTTTAAATTTGTACTGTTTTTGATATACTTTGTATCATATGATTGCAGGCACGGTGAGCAGAAGAGACTTTTTTTTAAAAAATCTTACTGTTCAAAAACGTTTCACTGGTAGTGTCTATTTTTGGTGATGAAGTCACTTGTATGAGGGGCGACATGTTTTCAAAACAACCCTAGCTGAAACTAATTTTAAAAGACATGAACCTGTTTTCGGGTGCATTTGTGAGAGAAACTACGATGTTCTGGTCGATGAAGATGAGGAGAAACAGGAGGAAGCCCAGACCCATTGCACTCAGGACGCTCGCTCCGGTCAGCTTATCCAGCGGGGCTATTTGAAACACCGGACCTTCATGGAAGTTAAACACCGGCACTGAAAGACAACAAATAACAGAGTGAACCTCAGCACACAGACCCTCCAACATAAACCAGACCCTCCAGCATAGTGTGATTAAATCTACAGCAATCGTTAATAAAAAGAGTCATCAGTGATTTCTGTACTTGCAACCTCCATTATGTCACTTTACAACACTAAAAGGGATTTCTATTGGGGGAAAAAGAAAAGAAAGTTTAAAAAATGGCCACAGAATAAATCACAGCAAAAAAGGCTACAACCCAAGTTGTCCAAAACATGATAGCACTTACAGTATTAAAGGGATATTTCAACCAAAAATGACCCTCATGTCATTCCAAACCCACAAGACACAAATGAAGATATTTCTGACAATATCTTCTGACCCTGCATCTGACCACTGACACGCTCAAGGCCCAGAAAGGTAGAAAGGCATTGATAAAATAGTCTATGTGACATCAGTGGTTCAACCGTAATTTTATGCTACAAGCTACAAGAATAGTTTTTGTACGCAAGGTGCAGTGCAGTGCTTTCTATGCAGGGTCAGAAAGCTCTCGGATTTCATCAATAATATCTTAATTTGTGTTTTGAAGATGAACAAAGGTCTTAAGGGTTTGGAACGACATGAGGGTGAGTAATTCATGATAGAATTTTCATTTTTGAGTGAACTATCCTTTTAAACTCTTCAAAGGAAATCATAACCATAGAGTTTCGTGTAATCTGTTTAATGCACTTGAGTTTTTTTTTTTCTCTCTCTTAACACAAAACTATTTTACTGAAATATTCTTATCTATAAACAGTATTTATTCAAAGTCAAAGAGAATTTCCATTTCACTAAAGAATTTGTCTTAATAGTAAGTGAGTCAGGGAGCACAATTTGTTTTAGAACAGTCTAAATTTGACCACATTTAATTAAAATCCTACATTTATCACAAGTAATTGTTTTTTTTTTATAGGAAAAGTAACAGCAGAACAATTATAAAGAGTCTCTTACATCTACAAGAAAAAGAAACGAGTTACACATGAAAGAGAGTTCATTCAAAATGAAAATTCAGTCATTAATTACTCACCCTCATGTCGTTCCAAACCTGTAAGACCTTTGTTCATCTTCACAACACAAATTAAGACATTTTTGATGAAACCCAAGAGCTTTCTGACCCTGCATAGACAGTAACGCAACTGACACATTCAAGACCCAGAAAGGTAGTAAGGACATTGTTAAAATATCATAATAAGGACATCATAGTAAGGGCATTGTTGCTGTCAGCAGGGTCAGAAAGCTCTCAGATTTAATCAAAAATATCAAAATTTGTGTTTGATAGATGAAGGTTCTTACAGGTTTAGAATAACAAGAGGGTGAGTAATTAATGAGATCATTTTCATTTTTGGGTGAACTATCTCTTTAAGATGTTCATAAGATATATGAGTGTACCTGCATGTCAGTTGCCTTTATTACCTATTAACTTATTATTTAATCAAAATTGCTACCTAAAGTTTATTTTTTTCCCACATAAAGTGTAAAGTGTCTCTGAATGTACACATTCCTTAGAGGAAAGCATTGGGCAGGTTATGAAATAAAATACACAATAAATTTGGGGAAATATATATATAGCACACAACACTACTGCAAAGTTTTGAACTGTTTGGCCATTTCCTGCGAAAACAGACCTTTTTTGAGAGGTTGTGATTTGATCTAATTTTGAATATGAGCTTCCTGACTGCAGTACTGGAGCGCTGAGTGAACGTTTAAAGAGCCTGAGGTAAGAAGTAAAATCTCTCTCTGATAACCAAGTTAAACTCCCACACCGAACTGATGACAGAGGAGTTGGAGGAATAATGTAGTGATAGTCGGAGTGAGTGGCTTTGCTGTTATGTGCTGAGGGAGAGTACAAACAATATGTGTGTGTGTCTAAGTGCTGGTAGGGGCGTACATTTTGGCAAGCCTTCCTGGACACAAACCGAGCCAAAATTGAACTGATTCTCAGTACAAAATCTTCTCTGCTATTTGCATGTCATTTTAAAATTGCTGCTTAAATGCTGCATTTTGACATATTGAAGATAATCCCCAAATATGATTAAAAAAATTACATAAAGCAGTTTTATCATTCTGAGTGTTTCGATTTTTCTCTTCTTAAATTATACCACAAATGAGCTCACTTTCTTCACCTTGATTTAAATACCATTATCGTGATCAAAACAAAAAACATTAATACTGAATGACTAATAGTTGAGATTTTCTTGTTTGTGTGACATATATTGTACTTGTCAAATGATATGGATGCACATGTATACATTAGTGTCAGTGTGTGTGCAGCATGAACACATATAGTGACTCACAGGCAATGTCGTTGAAGACGTATGATCCCACATAAGAGAAGACAAGCACTGAGATAGGCAGAGCACAGTCGGACAGAATCTCTCTCATCTTCACATGCAGAAACGGACTGCCAGGAAAAATGAAAGATGGGGGTGTCAAAACAGTCTTCTATCACTCTTTAAACTCCTCATCAATGTGTGTGTGTGTGTGTGTGTGTGTGTGTGTGTGTGTGTGTGTGTGTACCTGGTATTCATCACGTTGTGGGGACCAAATGTCCCCACAAGGATAGGAATACCAGTAGATTTTGACCTTGTGGGGACATTTCTCAGGTCCCCATGAGGAAACAGGCTTATACATCATGCACAATGAGTTTTTTTGATGAAGTAAACGTGTGCACAATCTCCTGTGAGGGCTAGGTTTAGGTGTAGGGTAGGTGTAGGGCGATAGAAAGTACGGTTTGTACAGTATAAAAACCATTACGCCTATGGAATGTCCCCATAAAACATGTAAACCCAACATGTGTGTGTGTGTGTGTGTGTGTGTGTGTGTGTGTGTGAGTGTGAGACAGGGAGAGCTCCTTACCTCCTCCTGAACTGGTACAGTGTGTATCCCACCCACAGTGTGCCCAGCATGAGGAGCAGAAAGAGAAGAGGCCGTGCCCGTGTGCACAGAATGAAGGATTCTGGGAGCGACACAGGCCCTGTCTCTGTCAGGTTCATTTCCCCTACATGTAAACTTCCACTGATGCGATTCAGCTCCGCCGCACTCCCATTGGCCAAAGTGGGAGCGTGGTAGTACTCGTGAAAGACTGGAAAAGAGATATCAACATAGGGTATCACTGTTTATATACTGTGGAAATAGGTCAAAATGAATGTACAGTATACAGTGTGGCTAAAATCGTGCAAAATTTTAATATACAGTTGAAGTCAAAAGTTTACACACACCTTGCAGAATCTGCAAAATGTTAATTATTTATACTAATAGTTGAATTTATAAAAATGACTCTGTTTAAAAGATTACATACACTTGATTCTTAATACTGTGTTGTTACCTGAATGATCTACAGTTTTTTTTTTGTTTTGTTTAGTGATAATTGTTCATGAGTCCCTTATTTGTCCTGAACAGTTAAACTGCCTGCTGTTCTTCAGAAAAATCCTTCAGGTCCCACAAATTCTTTTGTTTTCCAGCATTTTTGTGTATTCGAACAATGACTGTATGATTTTGAGATCCATCTTTTCACACTAAGGACAATTCTGTTCAAAAGTTTACACCCCCAGGTCTTAAAGCATTTTGTTGCCTTCTGAGGCTTCAGTGACCTAAATATCAATTTTTTTTCATTTAGTACTGCCCTTGTGTTTCCTTCTGGAGCATCAGTGAGTGTTTGAACCTTCTGTAATAGTTGCATATGAGTCCCTCAGTTGTCCTCACTGTGAAAAGATGGCTCTCAAAATCATACTGTCATTGTCGTAAAGGTTTCAAATTCACAAAAATGCACAAAAACCAAAAATGTTTTATAGATTCAACTATTATTTTCTCTTGTGGACTATGTGTAAATGTCTTTTATCTGAAATATCTTATTCAGGTCAGTACTAAATAAAAAATAACATCTATTTGAAGCATTGAAAATGCCATCTTTATAAAAAACCATAACATCAACAAATTTCTATTGATTATGATTACTGATGGAAAAAATCACTTATCTGACAAGCATTTCGTTAACGAAAACTATGACGAAAAATGACTAAAATTACTTTTCCCATGACTAACAGGAGATGACGAGACAGCAATAAGGTAAATAAATAATAACTGTGACTATATCAACATGCAATATCACTGATGAAAAAGGACAAGTGTAGTGAGTGGGGCGGAGCCGAGAGCAGTGGGAACGGAGCGAGGCCGGTGGAGTTAATGATAATGAGTGACATCTGCGCCACTCACCGGTCTCGAGTCCCACTGAGGAGCTCCGGAAGGATAAAAGGAGGAGTGACGACAGCGTAGGACGAGACAGGACCAGGCCTGGACTTTATTTTGTGTTGTGTGTGCGGCAGTCGTCCGTGAGGGGCTGCCACTTTACTTTTGTGTTTGTTTATTTTATTATTAAAGTATTTAAATGTTTGCCGGTTCCTGCCTCCTTCTTCCGACAGTCTACGAACTTTGTTACAACAAGAATAACATTTATTTTTATTTTATTTTTGTTATTATTTTGTTTTGTTAAAATAAAGGAGACAAAATATTACTGCAGACTGCTGTACATGCCTCTACAACGCAGTGTGCGGTTGCCAGATATCAAATCCCCAAATCAGAGCTTCCCTGTTGAAAGGATACATTTTCTTCCCGGTGTTTTGCTCAATTTTGGCAATCTGGCAACCATGCACATGCTCACTCTTAAAGAAGCACCGACAATAATCTGAATACACGACAGACAAGTAAGATGAAGTTTAGCGATCTTAATGTGAGACGTTGGTTGCTGAATAAATACACTTACTCAACCACTGTTGTTTTAATAGAGAAACATCATTGCAATTTTGAAATATTGGAAATACTACTATTAGAAATTTCACTGTTAAAATATTTGTTTTTTAATGATTTTTTTCATAATGTAGACAGAGAGAGTGCATATCTAGGTCTTTAACGTTAATTTATATATTAATTAGCCTAGTACAGTATAAAATCCTTTGATGTTTATTGTATCTTAATGTTTTGAAGTCAACATCATGAATAGCTTCCAAGGCGTAACGTTTTTCCTGTGAATAATTGGTTTTAACAATCGAATCGATTTTTGACCGAATTTCACAGAATCTTGTTTACTGCCCATAACATCAACCAGTTTCTGTTGATTATGATTATTGATGGAAAGCAATCACTTCTCTGACTAGTGTTCATTTAATTAACGAAAACTATAATGAAAAAATGTTTGTTAACAAACTTTTTTCCCATGACTAAAACAAGACGAAGATGCAATAAGGTCAATAAATGATAACTGTGACTTTATCAACATGCAATATCACTGATGATAAAAGACGAGACTAAAACATATTTTAAAAAACTATATAAAAATCCAGGAGATTAAAATTTAACTGCAGACAGTTGTACATGCCTCTACTGTGCAAGTTTTCATGTGTGTGGTTGCCAGATATCAAGAGTTCAAATCCCCAAACCAAAGCTTCTCTGTTAAAAGGGTCCATTTTCTGCCTAATGTTTTGCATAGTTTTAGCAATCTGGCAAACATTAAAACACGCATGAGACGTTCAGCTTAAATGAAAGTGTTCTGTCATAAGATCTTGACTATTTTGTTTGCGATTGTGGTTGCTGAATAAATACACTTACTTAACCACTGTTGTTTTAATAGAGAGACATTATTGCAATTTTGAATTATTGGAATTACTATTAAGAATTTCACTGTTTAAATATTTGTTTTTTACTGATTTTCATAATGTAGACAGAGAGAGTGCATATCTAGGTATTTCATATTAATTGATATATTAAATAGCCTAGTACAGTATAAAATCCTTTGACGTTTATTGTATGTAAACGTTTTGAAGTCAACAGTATGAATGGCTTCCAAGGCGTAACGTTTGTCTGTGAAGAATTGGTTTTAACAATCATGATTATTGACTGAATTTCACAGAATATTGTTTACTGCCAATAACATCAACCAATTTCTGTTGATTATGATTATTTATGGGGGAAAAAAGCACTTCTCTGTGTAGCAGTGTGGGATGGGCTTCCCTTTTCTTTTCTTTTCTTTTTGGGTGGTTATCCCTTTAGGGGAGGGAGCAAAAGGGGATAATTAATGTCGGAGTATTTAAATGCATGGACAGGAAGCATTAGATCATAGCCTCTGTTATACCCATCCCTTTTCCGGTCTTCAGCGTCAAGGTAGTTGAGGTAGGTGATGGGTGATTTATGCGTGCATGCATTTGTGTGGTTTTAGCCGTTATAGTAATGTTTGTTTTTTATTGTCAAGATGTGCTGTAGCTGTTCCGGCTAAGACTTCAGTGAGTCGCGTTGAGCGCTCGTTGGAAGTTTAGGTATGCAAGCTATGGTATTACTACGCGTCTTTGTTTGTATTGTTAGTTTGAAGTGTTTCTTTTGTGCTTTAGTGAAACTATTTATGAAGGCGTCCTTACATCCTATGCTTGTGAAGTGGCGGATTTGAGTATGTATGATTCTATTATTGTTTAACATTAGGTTGTTTGGGTTGTTTGATTTTGTTGTTTTGTTTTGCAGCTGTCCGCAGTGTATTGGACGATCTACTGCGGGTCGTGCTGCTGTTTTTCATAGTTGGTTCTTTATAAACATAGCGTTTGTGTTGTTTTGCGTTTTTGGGTTTGAGTATGATGACCTAAGTTGAATAGTTTGAACTGAATTGGTAGCGTGTCCTTTATACAAAACCTACTAGTTGAGTTTGGTTTATTGCCATTGAGAAAGGACGCTACATCATTCCATCAGTCAATCCCTTGAGTCATCAGCTGTGATTTGTTTTCTTTTCTTTGTGTAATTATTTGGTATTTTGTATTTGTACTGGACCCACTAACTTTTCTTCTTTTTTTTCCTAGTTTGGCTCAAGGCTGGGTGCACCGAGGGGGAGGCTAGTCACCTGGGTGGAGCACACTGTTGTGAGTTTGGAGCACCAGGGTTTGAACACCTCTTCCTATTGTTTGCTGTGCACACATGTTTGGTTGAGAGCACAATTTATTTCAGCTAGTTTGCCACCCCTAAGGTAAGCTTTAGCCTTGTCTTTTTTTCTCTAATAAATTGTTTATATATTGGTTTGTGGGGAAGGTACAAAATTTATTTTGATTATGGATGCGTAGTAAAATATTGTTCTTATTGTGAACCTTTTTTTCTATTTTGTAATAAAAGAACTTGTTAATTTAGAAAGTGTTATATTGGTTTATTTATATATATATTCTTTTCTCCTTTATTCTTTTTTTTTGAATAAAGTTCTGTTTAGCTGTAATCACGTCTCCGTCTTCTCTTTATACCATTGGACCGGTGGTCCTTATATTTCCTTGGGTGTAATTCCCAGGGTGGCGTAGTCATTTAAGGTTATCTAAAAGTATTGCCCTGGTCACATCTGGCTAGTGTTAATTTCATTGACGAAAACTATGAAGGAAAACGTTCGTTGACAAACTTTTTCCCATGACTAAAACAAGACAATGACGAGATGGTAACAAGGTCAATAAGAGACTAAAATGTATTTTAAAACTATATCAAAATCTAGGAGATAAAATACTACAGACTACCTCTACTATGCAAGCTTTCATGTGTGTGGTTGCCAGATATCAAGAGTCCAAATCCCCAAATCAGAGCTTCACTGTTAAAAGGGTACATTTTCTGCCAAATGTTTTGCATAGTTTTTCCTTTTTTAATGTTTATTGCATGTAAACGTTTTAAAGTCAGAAGTAGAAGGTCAGCTTGTCAGTGTTCAGACCATATGCCGCACATCGCAACGGTTTGCATAGGCGTCATCCCAGAAGGAAGCCTCATCTGAAGCTGGCTCACAAGAAAGCCTGCAAACAGTTTGCTGAAGACAACCTGTCCAAGAGCATTATTTACTGGAACCATGTCCTGTGGTCTGATGAGACTATAAGATAAACTTATTTGGCTCAGATGGTGTCCAGCATGTGTGGCGATGCCCTGGTGAGGAGTACCAAGAACATTGTGTCTTGCCCACAGTCAAGTGTGGTGGTGGTAGCATCATGGTCTGGGGCTGCATGAGTGCTGCTGGTGCTGGGAAGCTGCAGTTCATTGAGGGAAACATGGATTCCATTATGTACTGTACATTCTGATGCAGAACATGATGCCTTCCCTCCAGAAACTAGGCTGAACAGTGGCTTTCCAACATGATAATGACCCAAACACACCACCAAGATGACAACTGCCTTGCTGAGGAAGCTGAAGGTGAAGATGATGGGGTAGCCAAGTATGTCTCCAGACCTGAACCCTATTAAGAACCTGTGGGGCATCCTTAAGCGGCACCATGTGTCTAACGTCCAGCAGCTCCGTGAGGAGAGGAAGAGGATCCCAGCAACAACCTGTGCAGCTCTGGTCAATTCCATGCCCAGGATGATTAAGTTAGTGCCAGGTAACAATGGTGCTAACACAACATATTGACACTTTCGACAAGTTCACTTAGGTTGTACTCACTTTTGTTGCAATAATACAATAATGGCTGTATGTTGAGTAATTTTCAAGGGACAATAAATCTATACCGCTATACAAGCTGCACATTGACTACTCTAAAATATATCCAAGTTTCATTTCTATAGTACTGTCCCTTGAGAAGATATACTAAAATGGTTGCTGAAATGTAAGGGGTGTACTCACTTTTGTGACATACTGTAGTTGACTAAAAACTTGACTAAACAAAAACAGGACAAGGTTGACTAAATATGATAATAACTAAAAAGTACATCTGACACAGGACTAAGACTAAATTAAAAATAGCTGATAAAAATTAACACTATCTCTGACAATGCAACAATTAACATAACTGTCAAATCTCATTGCGATGACCACTACTAATTTATTCATAATTTTAAAAATTAAAATGTAATATTGTTTAATATTAGACCATAAAGTGCCATTTTACTGGTAAAACGGCTTAAAAATAGTCTAAAATTATCTTTTTTGTTTGTTGTGCATAAACATTTTGAAGTTGTCAGCATGAATGGCTTCCAAAGCGTAACATTTTTTCTGCGCCACATCTTTATTGAATAATTGGTTTAAACAATCATGATTATTGACTGAATTTTTGTGGAATCCTGTTTACTGCCAATAACATCAACCATTGCTTTCTGCTGATAACACATGCGCATTGTTTCGGTTCTTGCACATTTTTGGGATGTCTTTCTTGAACGGCCTGTTTCACATCACAGCAGAACATTTCAAAGGAAGTGGGGTCAGGACTCTAATTTGGCCATTGTGAAGTGCTGAATTTCTTTTGTTTGAAGCGTTCTGTTGTTGATTTACTCCTGTGTTTTGGATCATTGTCATGTTGAATGACCCAACTTCTTTTGAGTTTCTGATCACAAACAGACGCTCTGACATTCTGCTCCTGATATAACTAGGAATTTGTCGGTTCCTCAGTGACTCCAAGCCGTCCAGACCCTGAGGCAGCAAAACAGCCCCATATCATTACACTCGCACCACAATCCTTCACAGCCGCAATGATGTTTTGGCAATGCTATGGAGAGTTTTGTGTTCTTTTCAGTTATTTTAGGTATCTTTAAAAATAAAAAAGCTGTTTCCCGATCATTCAGAACACCTCACGTCTGATCTTGCATCATAACTATCACATGAGCAAAAGATGCCCCTTTCAAAATGCAATAATTAAAATTCAATTAACATTTTATAGTAACACTTTTAATCATTTCATTTCATTTGATTAAGTTTTAATTTTTTTTCCCATAATTACCATTTTTCCTGATAAGTTTTTGACAGAACACATTTTAGTAAAAGTTATTTTTCTTTTTTTCACTTTATGTTACTTTAATTTTGTGGTGCATTGCTGATTAAACTGTTTAGTAATTAGAAATATATTTATTAGTTACAACTCTGGTTCATTGTCACTTCTTTAAAGATCCCATTGTTTTTCTTCGAAATTGGTTCATAGGACTCCAGTTTTTAGGAAATGCTTGTTTTTATTGTACAGGCAAGTGACGCTTGTTTTCTATTTATTGAAGCTGTTTTTCAGCACACATCAGACTGAGGCTTCATCTTCTAGGAAGCACAGCAATGGTGCTGAACTGATGGTACTAATCTGCCTGACTGTAGGCGTAAATCTTTCAAAATCCTTTGCAAACATTGAGTTTTATGAGTTCTTCTTTTGAGGTTTCCTCAAGTCCCTTTTGATCAGACTAGACTGCTCTTGAGCACAATTGTTTGGTGAGGAACAAGTAACATGCTGCTTTCCATTCAGCATGGCAGCTCAAACCCACAGCTGAGTCCAATTACCTTATTTTCAAGAGGTCATTATAGTAGAGGTTATCTTGATTATTTAACACATTTGTTCAATAAAGACACAGCGTTGCAAAATGGCTTGCGAGTGTGGTTCTATATAAGGCCAGTCACATGGGGAAGCTGTCATGTAAAAATACTTGTCAGTAACTGTAAGGTTTTAAATATTGTAAACTATGATAATGCTTGACTATATTATAAAATTAGATTTAACAAAAAGGTTTAAATGTGCTTTCAGGAAAAGGCTACCGTATTTTTTTAAACATCAGGGCAGGACAAATTGTCACTTTTATATAAATGTCACTTTTGGGACATATAATTCACATATATATGTGTGTGTGTGTGTGTGTGTGTGTGTGTGTGTGTGTGTGTGTGTGTGTGTGTGTGTGTGTGTGTGTGTGTGTGTGTATATATATATATACACACACACACACACACACACAAGAATATTAGGGCCCTATAATGTCTGCAATGCGGAAAACGCAGACGAAATCACGGAATCCAGTCATAAAAATGGAATGTAAAGGAATTTGCCAAATTTTGGATAAATAAATCAAAAGTAGCTGAGTAAACTTAAATCAAAACATGCTATGAACTACTGTCTGTGAATATTAGGTCATAAAAATACTATTTAAATATGAATCCTGCACGCTCTGTGTGAATACATAGCGTAGATGCGCAGTTTTGTTTACTACACACAAAGTGAAGCGCAAGATGCTCGCTGTGTTTTTTTAGCCTCTTTCGCCTGAATATATGAGTACAGGAACACATAAATACAATCTCTAGAACTGCTCTAAGAGTCACTTCATGAGCATTTTACCATTTCTTTTGAGAAAAATTATTGGTATATCATATACAAACAGAAACGAAAAGCAAAGGAAGTAAGAAACGAAAGGTCTTCAAAACAATCCGTCAAAATAAAAAATTGGTTTAACTTGAAGAAATTGTGACAGAAATATATTACTTAATGTAAAGAGAGTACTATTACTAATAATAAAATTATTACTAAAACATTATTTTTTTAAGGAATATTTACCAGAAAGATTATTTACCAGAAAAATGTAAATACACAGTATTTCAGATAATAATAATAATAATAATAATAATAATAAATTATTTTTTAATAAATGTATTAATTAGAGATGTTTTTGAATATTACAACTGAATGAAACCATTAAAATGGAATCCAGAAAATTTATGGTAAACAGAATTTGGTTAAAATTTAAACTAAATTTGAGAAAAAAAAAATAATTAATTAAAAAAATTTAATAATTTAATTTTTTAAATTTTTAATGAACTGCTGTTAAATTGTGTACGTTTCATGATTTGAAATAATTAGACATGCTTTTTGATTATTAAAATTTAATTTAAAAAAGAGTCTAGAAAAACTAAAATAGTGGGGAAAAAAAAAAAGAATTTGAAACAGAGTTTGGAAAAAAAATGGATTTCATAGGGCCCTATAATATAAACTAAATACAATATAACATGTACACTACCTTTCAAAATGTTAGTGTCAGCAAGTTTTTTTTTTTTTGACAAATTACTTTTAATAGGCATACACATTAAATTGATTAATATTGTTAGTAAAGGCATTTAGAACAAGGGCTGTCAACGATTATTTTGCTAATCGAGGAATGCGCCATTTTCGGTATTTTGCAGATTACTCGACATGGGCAAAATGCAATCAAGGACTGTTTCAAAATCGAATACTTGAATAGAATCAATGAACTGTTGCAGCCCTATTTATAACAATCCAAAAGATTTTCAATTTAAATAACTCTGAACTTTCTATTCATCAAAAAATCCTGAAATAAATGCATCATGGTTTTCACCTAAATATTATGCGGCATAAACTTTTTTTTTGAAGAAAATCAGCATATTAAAATGATTTCTGAAGAATCATGTAACACTGAAGACTGGAGTAATGATGTTGAAAATTCAGCTTTAAATCACATGAATAAATTTCATTTAAAATAAATGAGAACAATACAGTTAATGATGTTTCTACGCATGAATTCTGGATCTGATGAAAACAGTTTTGAATGCAAGCTTGCAGTCAGTTGTAAGAAATGACTGTAGACGTGTGACAGCATCTTCCCATTATCCCTAAACAGCTTCATGTGTTAAATGAGCTGTGTCGTTTTTCCTGGGCAGTAACAATAAAAATCTGGATTTTACAACATAACAACTAGCCCCAGTCTCCTAAATATTTCTTGTTAAGATCAGACTGTGTCTAAGAATCATTCACACAGAAATCCAGATTATTTGAAAGGTTTGTGTGTATGTAGCACTCACTCTTGACGGTGCCCTTAACTGCATCTGCTACAAAAGCAATGGAAATGAACAAAGCTATCACCTCCTCTATCGACCTGTGGGTCAAAAACATCAACAACAAAAACATATTAGTATTCAAGCAGTGACGTCTACACAATTACGTGTACTTGTAGGTGTGTGTGTATGTGTGTGTGTGTGTGTGTGTGTGTGTGTGTGTGTGTGTGTGTGTGTGTACCTGGTATTCATCACATTGTGGGGACCAAATGGGGACATTTCTTAGGTCCCCATGAGGAAACAGGCTTATAAATCATGCACAAAGAGTTTTTTTGAGGAAGTAAAAGTGTGCACAATCTCCTGTGAGGGCTAGGTTTAGGTGTAGGGTAGGTGTAGCGCCATAGAAAATACGGTTTGTACAGTATGAAAACCCATTATGCCTATGGAATGTCCCATAAAACATGTAAAACCAACATGTGTGTGTGTGTGTGTGTGTGTGTGTGTGTGTGTGTGTGTGTGTGTGTGTGTGTGTGCGTGTGTGTGTCTGACCTCTTGAAAAGCTTAACAAGCAGGCTAAGGTTGAAGACTCCTCCCATGATGAGGAAGAGGCTGTTCCATAGGCCGATACATGCATAAAACGCTGCAAAGTCCAGCTCATAATCATCACAGATCCCTCTAATCACTGCAGACAAACACACAGAAGCAACAACACATCGTCAAGGTCATTAGGAGTCCTCCATAAAAACACAATCAACTCAAATCTCATAATGACACTGGATCATAATGCACAGTAAATGTCCATTGTTTGATGTACTGCTCCCAAACATTTCAAGAATTCCTACTGTTATGCCCATGAGAAACCACAAGACAACATCTTTGATTGGGAAGGAACATTATTATAAATGGATGTGGTGGTTCGGTCCTCATCTGTGCATTTTTATCCAAACAGAATTTCGTTTTACAACAGCGAAACCATTTTTCAGGGCAACCCTCCCGCTGGTGACAGTGTGCGATCGCAGCCGCAGGAATGAGCTTTAGGAGGAAATCTCCTCTCAGCCAGGGCAAACACTGAACTTCGCCCAAACAAATGGCGGCCATATCGGACTCCCATCCTGCTGTTTGTGAGATTAAGAGTCTTGTTCCACCTCATCCTGTGGTTAGCAGAGCTCTCTAAACACTCAACGTCAAAGTATTCAACAAACAATGAGTGCTTATCTAAACCTACCGCAAGAACGAAGAATGGTTCGGGACCAGACCTCAAACGAGAGCCAAGGTATGTGTGTATGTGAACATGCATCTATTGCTGCACGTGGAGGCACGTATGTACATACCGCTGATGAAAATAGCGATGGGCGCTGTGGTCAGTGGAATGACGAGAGGAGAGCCAGCACACAATGAGTAGATGATTCCACCTATACTCTGCCCGATAATCGTCTTCTGAACGTCTAATCAACAGAGAAAACAGCTCAGTCAGTGTGTGTGTTGAAACGTGGTGCGTGAAGTGCATGTGTGTGTGTGTGTGTGTGTGTGTGTGTGTGTGTGTGTGTGTGTGTGTGTGTGTGTGAGAGAGTGATCACCAATCTCGCCCCGAGTGCTCTCGTCGTTGAGCGAGCCAAAAGCAATGGCGGGAAGCAGCACAGCGATGTAGAGGAAGATGGACGTCGTCATGAACTTGACCAGAGCTTTGTTATTACCCACTAATCCTGAAACACACATTTATATAAAACGCACATAAATATTAGATCTGCCAAAGTAAACTTGTGAGTTTATTATGTTTAAAGAGTTCACCCAAAAATGGAAATTCTTTCATTAATTACTCATCCTCATCTGTTTTCTGTTGTTCAAAAAAATCCCTTAGGTCCCACAAATTCTTTGGTTTTTCAGCATTTTTGTTTATTTGAACACTTTCCAAAAATGACTGTATGATTTTGAGATGCATCTTTCCATGCTGAAGACATTATTACAGAAGGTTCAAATGCTCACTGATTCTTCAGAAGGAAACATGATTTATTAACTTTTGAATTTAAAGATCAAGGTAATTGTTTTCTGGGAAACATATTCTGTAGCTTCTTAAGGGTAGTACTAAATGCAAAAACAAACAAAAAAAAGACATTTAGGCAAAATAAGAAAAATGTACACATCTTCATTCTGTTCAAAAGTTTTCACCCCTGGCTCTTAATGTATCATTTTTTTCCGTCTGGAGCATCAGTGAGCTCTTTCTGTACCTTCTGTAATAGCTGCATATGAGTCCCTCAGTTGGATCTCAAAATCATACAGTCGTTGTTGGAAAGGGTTCAAATACACAAAAATGCAGAAAAAACAATTAATTTGTGGGACCAGAGAGAGTTTTCTAAACAGTGGGCAGTATAAAGGTCATTGTACCTTTAAAGGTCATTGTCCGAAATTTTCACACATTAAAAAATAAATACGACTTCACATTGTGTCAATTATGTTCACACACCGTCTCCGAAATTTTAGTCCATCATAAAAAAAAAAATTGGATCAGGTTAGTTTTTCTACACTTTTCGTATCCGTAGCAAGCATTTTAATAGGAAAGGATAAAGAACATGAAAAAATAAAATGCACACGAAAATTTCAGACTTGTGTGCAATGACCTTAACTGTTCAGGACAAACAACTATTACAGAAGATTCAAACGATCACTAATGCTTCCGAAGGAAGCACAAAGCATTAAGAGCTGGGGGGTGAAAACTTTTCTTATTTTGCCTAAATACCTTTTTTTTTTCATTTAGTACTTCCCTTCAGACTTACTTACCGTACTTACATGTTTCAGAGAAGGCAAAATAAGTTAAAATTACCCTGATCTTCAAATTCAGAAAGTGTTCACTTAATGCATTGTTTCCTTCTGAAGCATCAGTGAGCCTTTGAACCTTCTGTAATAGTTGCCTATGAGTCCCTCAGTTGTCCTCAGTGTGAAATGATGCATCTCAAAATCATTCAGTCATTGTTGGAAAGGGTTCAAATACACAAAAATGTTGAAATCCAAATAATTTGTGGGACCTGAAAGATTTTTCTCAAGAACAGCGGGCAGTTTAACTGATCAGGACAAACAAGGGACTCATGAACTATTATTTTCTCTTGTGGACTATATGTAAACGTCTTTTATGTGAAATATCTTATTCAGGTGAGTACTAAATAAAAAAATCACATGCATTTTGCATGATCCCTCCTATTTTGGTAAAATAATTAACATTTTGCAGATTCTGTAAGGTGTACGTAAACTTTTGACTTCAACTGTATTTAACTACACAACAGAAAAATCTAATGTATCAGTGATTTTTTTTGAACTGCTTATATACAAATGAACTGATTCATGTAAATGAGTCAGACTTCTTAACACAATAAAAGAAGAACATTTAGGAAAGCATATCTGATTATTTCCTCAGATTCCTCAGCTGTAGTATACAGTATATCACTGCGAGGAATGTAATGTGACATAAAACCCAGAAATATAACATTTCTGTTTGTCCCTGGTCCTGCTTGTATTTGAAAAAGCTCTTATTAAATCATCTGAACTACTGTCACAGTTTTAAATACAGCTAAGGGCGTTAATAACACTACTGGAGGACCATATATTCTCACTGAAAAGCTGAAAAGAGAAAAAAAATCTGCCAAATTTGATCCTTTATGTTAAAATGGTTTGCATTTGTAAGTTTACGCTTGACACACCATCAGTGAAGTCAGACGGGTAGAGAGGCAGTCGGCGACACAGATCCTCATAGATTCCTCTGCCCACTCTGAAAAAATCTCTACACTACACACATACAGACAGAGAGGGAGAGAGAGGATTACTCACACACACATGTACATACATCTACATATATGAAAGTGAAAACATTTAAATACATTTACTGCAATACTGCAGCAGGAGAGGCACAGGATTAAAGCACACACACACCAATTAAACATCATACACACCAAATCCTGCCGAATCACAGCAAATACACACAAAAGCACATACACACTCAAGCAACGCTTTACACTGCAAGGGAAGAGATACTGTGTTAAAGCAGACAAACACACACTCTCTCTTACTTAAATCCTCACAGACACACACGTACACACACAGAAGCTCAGTGTAATCGCACTCACACAGGGCCCCCTGCACAGCAGAGAGAGAGACACAAGATGAGAGAACACAGATTCTGCAGACTAGAGAAAGAGACAGCCCAGTGTTAGAACAGCATTAGTACAATGCACAAGCATTACAACTACATCAGCAAAGCACAGTCAAGACACCTGTTACATTACTCTAGATATCCATTAATGCAGCAGCAGAAAACATCTGACACATGTGCATTTTCAGAGAATTGCATTATACTGGCTTAAGCACCTTTAAAAATAAAAAGCCCACATAAGATGTGTACACTTTTGAAATTCTGATTTTGTGTGTGCATACTGTATGTATTTTCACTATTTTAAAATATATTTTCTCTTTTTTTTTTTTTTTTACTTGTGTGTATTAGGGTTTTGGGCATCAGTATGACTCTAAAGTGCCACAAAATACTGTATATAATTGTGAGTTTCCAAAAATGGTGAGTTTTCAAAGTGACGAGAAAGACCTGAATACTACAAAATAATATGAAGATGATAAACAGAAATTATACTTTTTGATTTCATTCATTGGCTGCATATAAACACAAATGTACAGCACAACTAACGTGACCCTGGACCATAAAACCAGTCAAAAGGGTCAATTTTTTGAAATTGAGATTTATACATCATCTGAATGCTGAATAAGCTTTCCACTGATGTATGGTTTGTTAGGTTAGGACAATATTTGATACAACTATATGAAAATCTGGAATCTTTGGGTGCAAAAAATTTAAGTATTGAGAAAATCGCCTTTAAAGTTGTCCAAATGAAGTTCTTATCAATGCATATTACTAATCAAAAATGACGTTTTTATATATTTATGGTAGGAAATTTAACAAATATCTTTATGGAACACGATCTTCACTTAATATCCTACTGATTTTTGACCCATACAATGTATTTTTGGCTGTTGCTACAAATGCAGTATACCTGTGCTGCTTACAACTGGTTTTGTGGTCCAGGGTCACAAATGTATTTTGAATTGGTTAAAAAAAAACAAATTACTCTGTCAAAATCTGTCAAAGCAGATAATGAATTAAAGTCTGTTTTTTTTTTTTCCATGTTAATGCATTAGGTATATATATATTTTTTACAGTATTTATCAGTCACAAATATTAAAGGTTAATTTATGCAACTGTTCTAACGTTTGGGGTCTGTAAGATTTTTAATGTTTTTTAAATACCATAAGTCTCTTACGATCAGCAAAGCTGCATTTATTTAATGAAACAAATAGTAAAACCTAAATATTCTGGAATATTATTATAATTTAAAATAACTGTTTTCTATTTGAAAATATTTTAAAATATAATATGCTCCTGTATATATGTGACCCTGGACCACAAAACCAGTCATAAGGTAAAATTTCACAAAACTGAGATGTATACATCATATGAAAGCTCAATAAATAAGCTTTGTTAGGATATGACACTATTTGGCTGAGATACATCTATTTGAAAATCTGGAATCTGAGGGTGCAAAAAAATCTAAATACTGAGAAAATCACCTTTAAATTTGTCCAAATTAAGCTCTTAACAATGCATCTTACTAATCAAAAATTACATTTTGATATATTTACAATAGGAATTTTACAAAAAATCTAAATGGAACATGATCTTTACTTAATTTCCTAATGATTTTTGGCATAAAAGGAAAAACAATAATTTTGACCCATACCATGTATTTTTGGCTATTAAAAATCATTCTGATATGCTGATTTGATAATCAAGAAACATTATTATGAATGGTGAATACAGTTTTACAATATTTTTTTGGAAACTGCAATACTTTTTCTTAATAATGAATACAGAAATTTGAAATAGAAATATTTTGTAATATTATAAATATTAGTGCTGGGGAACGATTAATCATGATTAATTGCATCTAAAATAAATGTTTTTGTGTACATAATATGTGTGTGTACTGCGTATATTTTTATGGATATATAAATACACATGCATATATATATATATATTTAAGAAAAATATATGTTTATATATTAAATATATTTATTTCTCATATAATTACATGAATATAAATATATACATATAATTATTATATACATTCAATATATATACTGTATGTGAGTGTCTTTATATATACATAATAAATACACAATACACACACTGTGTGTATATTATATAAACAAAACATTTATTTTGGATGCGATTAATCATAATTAAAAATTCCTCAGCACTAATAAATAACTTTTCTGTCAGTTTTGATTAATTTAATACATCCTTGCTGAATAAAAGCATTAATTTCTTTAAAAAAAAAAAATACTGACCCCAAACGCTTTAACTGTACGAAATAATTATACTCTTGTTCATTGGTAATCCATGTTTGATCAAAATACATCAGTTTATAAACCTTAATTTATAAATTAAAAGGAATAAATTATGTAAAATATCAATTATTCTGTAACATTTTACAATATGGTGTCATTTGTTAACAAAAATAGTGAACAATACATTTATTACACTATTTATTCATGTTAGTTCATAGTGCATTAACTAATGCCAACAAACACAACTTGAGATTTTAATAATGCGTTAGTAAATTCTGAAATTATGAAACATTAACTACGATGCTGTAGGAACTATTGTTCATTCTTAGTTCATGTTAACTAAAGTAGTTAACCAATGTTAACTAATGAAACTTATTGTAAAGTGTTACCCTGTAAAGTGTTACCAACTATTTTAATTCATAATACCTAATATATTAACTATTGATGATTTGAACATTATAGTATAACAGAAACACTACAGGATTTTTTTTTTTTGGCATGTAGTTAGGACCAATTATGCTAAGGTTGGAACCCTGGTGTGTGTGTGAATGTGTGTGTTTGTCCCCAGACACAAGAGTCTTGTTGAATTAATCAAATTTTAATAGGCTTTACAGGTCAGGATTTGGCGGTGGAGCAGTTTGTCCATCTCACATTAATGACCTACATTAGCCTCTTTTTGGCAGACGTGCTCGTTTTCTGTCAGTCAGAGAGAACCTGTCTCAGGATATGTTTAAATAAGTCGTACAGCTTTAAGTGTTCATTACTGAGCCGCACTCATTCATCATGACAGCGTGTGTCTAATACAGAAAGAGAGAGAGACCTTTCCTGGTCGTTTGCCAGAGATGAATAGCTTTTAGTGTGCACACGCGCAAGTGATCATGCACACACACACATACGCACACGCACACGAGTAATGATCCTCTCCACCTGGTTACCATTCCTCAGATGTGTGATGGAGTGAAAAACGCAAAAAAACAAAAACACAACTATTTGGGCCTCCGCTGTTGTCTTTACAGAGAAGAAAACAGAGGGCTTTTACAGGCTGCTAACCTCAGCCAGGGTGGTCTAATGCTCACATATGCCAAATCGGACGTGTGTGTGTGTGTGTGTGTGTGTGTGTGTGTGTGTGTGTGTGTGTGTGTGTGTGTGCGTCAAACCCAGAGTAACAAACAAGATAAATTCTCATTAGCTGCTACATGCTCAGTAGAACTTAATCACTGGAGTCTAAGTCAAACAGCAAAGGGCGAAGGGAGAAAGAGAAAGCGACGAACGTGGACTGAAGGGAGAATAGAGGGAAGCAATCGCGTTAAAGCCATTACAACTGAACCTTAAGCATCGGCACACGCGCTGCGATGCGCACACACCTTCAGTGGTTTTTGACTGTGTGGGTCTGTCTCTTCGCCCTCCACAGCCGTGGTTTTACGCTTGGCAGCGGTCAGGTGGTACCTCTGGATGAGCAATGCCTCTTTGAACTCCTCTTGGGTTTTACTTTCTAGCAGCTTCTGTCTGAAGGAGATGTCCGAGAACATGCTGGCGAACGTCCTGCCCAGCTCCATCGCCGTTTTAGTGCTTTTCTGAGAAACGTCAAACACAGGAAATATTCAGTGCAGTAATCCAGAAATCAACTTTTTTTTTCTAGTTACTCTACTACAAGAGAAGTTCCAGTTCTCTGAATTCATCCTTTTTGCTGTATCATCTCAAATGAGTCCATTTGGCTTTTAAGTTACATAACATTTGTGTCGTCTATTGTTTTAAAACACAAGGCAAGAGAAGAGGATATATCTACACGTGCTGGCATAACAATCCAGCTTTTAATGTAATGAGAGGATGTGTTTGTGTGTGTGTGTGTGTGTGTGTGTGTGTGTGTGTGTGTGTGTGTGTGTGTGTGTGTGTGTGTGTGTGTGTGTGTGTGTGTGTGTGTGCATGTGATTTGAGTTTGCAAGAAAAGCACAAGATTACGAAGCAAAAAAGTTTGCAGAGGACAGAAAGAGATGAGTGCTTGCAAGAACAAAGAGAGAGAAAGGGTGAAAGAAAGAGAGAGAGTGATTAGATGTAAACAGATGTAAACACATACACACAAACACACAGATTTATGATGTAAACACAGACACAAAGAGATACACAAAATGGTCTTGGAGGGAGCCAGGGGCCCCAAAGACTTTGCAGGGAGACTGCAGGGGGAACAAGAAACGCAGGAGAAGGACGTTAAGTATTGAACATGAAAGTATTAGTGTGTTTGAACCTGCCGTGAATACGATTTTATTATCTCTGTTGTCTGTCTTAGTCCTTTTTGTTTGGAATAAATATCCAAGTAATTGCACCTTTTTTTATTTTTGATGCAAAGGACCCCCAAAAATGATTATTATTTTTTCTGAAATAAGAAGGCAACTATATATTTTAATGGATAAGTACCCATATAAACTTTTTTTGGGAAAAGTGTAATATTATAAAAACATGTTCTCTCCAAATATTATATATAATACTATATATAATTATTATAATACTATATATTAATGACAAAATTGTGCACAAACTATTTAATAAACTCAGACATAAATAAATATTGTTTTCACTAATGTATTTAGTTTTTTATTGTTAAAAATTAGAACTGTCAACAGAATAAAACTGTAATTAATCTCATGATTTTAACCTGTTCTTAGACAGCAGAATGAAACTGCAATCATATTAAATTCAGTAAGAGTTTAAAAAAATTAAACACTTATTTTTACATTTTTTGTCCTTGTTACACATTGTATGTAATTACTATAGTAATAACAGTTAACTGTTAATATTTACATGCAACTAATCTTAAACCAAACCCTAATTTAAAACCTATTGTTTATTGGTTAATATTTTTTTTTTACCTTTTGATGCTACAGACCCCCAAACATGATTATCATTTTCCTGAAATATGAAGGCTTTTTGAAAAATATGAAATATGACATTTTTGAACAGTAAGATTTAAAAAAATATTTTTACTATTTAAAGTAACTGTTTTCTATTTGAATATATTTAAAAATGTAATTTATTCCTGTGATCAAAGTTCAATTTTAAGCATCATTACTCCAGTCTTTAGTGTCACTTCAGTAATCATTCTAATCATTTTTATATATATATTAATATTTATATATATATATATATATATATATATATATATATATATATATTTATTTATTTATTTTTTTTCGAACATAATAAACCTGTCCCTTAAAAAGCAGAATGAAACAGCATTCATATCAAATTCAGTAAGACTGTCAAAAAAGTAGGTAACACTTTATTTCTTTTATTTCTTTTATTTATTTTACGACCTATACACCAATACTAATTTAATTTAAAGTTGTAAAATACCTTTTTTCCCTCAAAAATTGATGCCAGGCCTACTATGTTTGCCAGGTTTGAAAGACCTGGGTCTCTAAAAAAGATTTCAGCAATGTCTCAGACTAGGCTCAGATTTGCAAAGGTAAGGATTTTGCAAGCTATTTCTTTCACATAAATCTAAATTAATGTCCTCTGTGCAAACTTTCTTCAGTGTGAGTGTGTGTGTGTGTGTGTGTGTGTGTGTGTGTGTGTGTGTGTGTGTGGTCCTGGTATTTCTTATATTATGAGGACCAAATGTTTCCACAAGGATAGTAATACCAGTAAATTTTGACCTTTTGACCTTGTGGGGACATTTTTTGATCTCTATTAGGAATTAGGAACCTTATAAATCATACAAAATGATATTTTTTAAAATCTAAAATAGCAGAACGTATCGTGAGCGGGGTAGTGTTAGGGTAAGGGGATAGAAAATACAGTTTGTACAGTATAAAAACCATTACGCATATAGAATGTCGCCATAAAACATGAAAACCCAATGTGCGTGTGTGAATATATTACCATCTTTGAAGGTGCCAGAATAAGGATAACATAGCGGACTTCGGCGCAGTTCTCCCCCCAGTTCTGTGGACGATCCAGGCGTGAGATACACACGTGCCGCCTCTGCAGGTTCTTCACATTACAGCTGTCACAAAGAGTTCATAAATCATCATAAATCCTCTTTACGATTTACACAGTGCCTTAATGTACCTGGCACAGTATCAGATTAATTCAATATGTAACAGGAGTACAGCAAACACATTAACAAATCCATCGGTTGAGGTCTAATGGGATTACAGAAAGCTCTTGAACAGGGGTGTCAAAGTAATATTCGGTCGTGGGCCGTTTTGCAAAAAGGTACTTCCAGTTGTTTTTCAAGCTTATAAAGTTATAAAGTAATAAAGTTATACTTTTTGTTTCAAGCCTGTCACCACCTATTATGAGGTTAATATCAAAACAATTAACAGTATTTACACAGAAAAGATAAAAGCACTCAATGCACTTGACTTGGTAATTTCATATACAGTTCAGTCAAATATTAGCATAAAGTTTGGCCAAAGGAACAAAATTAAACAATACACTGTTGCACATCTATTTGACCTGTAATACACATTAATACAGGCCCTACACTCTGTATCACTGGTTTAAACTAACACTCATAACCATCAAACTCAATGTACTGAGGTCACAAGAGACTATAGAAAAAAATGAAAAAGCTGAAAAGTCTGAGCTAAACCATGCTAAAGCTGTTGTCTCATAATGTAAGCACTTTTTTATTTACTATAATGTAAAGACATAGAGCTGCAGTGGGTCATCCACCACTGCCACTTGTTTCCCTTTCTTGGCCATAAAACTGTCTGCACATAATTCAAAGAAACACAAATCTCCTGTTCACTAGGCTAGTGTGGGCCACTGGCTGAACTTGGCCTTTTTTATTTTATTTACATCACTGAGGGCCTTTTTCTGACCTCAAAAAGGGTCTGAGGGTCTTCAATGACTTCTTCCTATTACTGATTGTAGAGTAGACTGAACTAGTATAATGTAAAAACCAAGTACAAGTATAAAAAGAAAAAATATTTCTGCAATGCAGAAAGTGTTTTTTATGGGTCACCTGAGTTTGTTCTTTAAAATGCACTGAGTGCACTTGACTACATTGTGTTTCTGGATATAAGCCAAGTTATAATTCTGTTATCCTTCGTTTTATCATAATTCAATGAATCACTGCTGCCACTGTCACTAGAAAATCTGCATAAGTATCCCTGTTATATAAAATTCAGTTTACCACTTGTTTTAAGTAGGCAGTGACAGTTCAACATAGATTGCACCATGCAAACAGCATTGAGGATTGTGAATCTGACACATTCAATAATACATACAAATGAGAATTACCTTAGTTAAACATGTATGTTGCAGCACTATACTAGCACATATAGCTAGTGGTTAGGACTTGTTAGTTTGTGCACTGGTGTTGGTGCACCCTGACACTGCAAGAGTTTGGAGGCTGTTGATAAAAGTTTTGGCAGCTGTTAAGCAAAAGTGTTGAAAAAGAAATGTGTTGGTGGATCTTGAAAACTCTGAGAGAAAGTAGATGACTCATCAGTACCTAATCGTGACCTGTAGATGTCTGTTAGATAAGGTTTGTTGGGGATCAATTTATTTTGATAAATGACTCAATAGTAGGTAGCAGATTTTGACAGATGTGAATCCAAAAAACATCAATGTTTGATTTGCTCATGAGCTGCATTCCTCTTGTCAAATTACAGGACTTACATCTGTATATATATATATGTATGTGTGTGTGTGTGTGTGTGTGTGTGTGTGTGTGTGTGTGTGTGTGTGTGTGTGTGTGTACCTGGTATTCATCACGTTGTGGGGACCAAATGTACCCACAAGGATAGGAATACCAGTAGATTTTGACCTTGTGGGGACATTTCTTAGGTCCCCATGAGGAAACAGGCTTATAAATCATGCACAATGAGTTTTTTTGATGAAGTAAAAGTATGCACAATCTCCTGTGAGGGCTAGGTTTAGGTGTAGGGTAGGTGTAGGGCCATAGAAAGTACGGTTTGTACAGTATAAAAACCATTACGCCTATGGAATGTCCCCATAAAACATGTAAACCCAACCAGACTCTAAAACATACAATACTGGTGTATTTACAGCATTTTAATGTACAATACTGACATATTTTCAGCATTTAAACATGTAATACTGATGTATTGACGGCACCTAAAACGTAAATTATTAACGTATGAACAACTTTGCAGACTTACAAATGTATCCTTATAAATATTGAAATCGCAAAATTTACATTTTATTTTATTAAGTTTTCTTATCAATAGCAT
Source organism: Garra rufa (assembly GCF_049309525.1). Classification (NCBI taxonomy): domain Eukaryota; kingdom Metazoa; phylum Chordata; class Actinopteri; order Cypriniformes; family Cyprinidae; genus Garra; species Garra rufa. Next base: position 32,370,635 of record NC_133362.1, on the reverse strand, counting down.
TATGTTTTAAATTGCATTATTAAATGAAGCTTACTAATTTTCGTTTCAATGTTAAACAAGACTAAAATTCAAACCCTTAAAATGAATAACATTTCTGCAATCATTTAACCATTACTTATCATGTAATATTTACTTTGTTTGCTGCGGGACACAAAAGGCATTTTCTCAGACATGCTGTGACTGACAATAGAACCATAAAATACACCAAAAAGGATCCATTTTATTTGTGCGCTGTAATCCAAATCTTCATAATCCATACGACTGCGAGAAACAGACCCAAACTTAAACCTTTATTCAACAATCATCTCCACCCTGAGCAGCGACCGTAAGCAGCAATACCCACGCTGACAAGCTCATTACAAATTCAAAAGTTGACGCTTCAAGATGATAAAAATGCATTGATACAAATATCTTAATGATATAAACGATTTGTAAATACTTTTTGTTTATTAGCTAAAAATACATTTTGTGCTTCTAAATGTTATGTACTAATAGCTATGTATAAACAATGAGACCAGGCTGGTGTGGGATACCATGAAACAAGAGAGACCAAGCAACTTGACATAACTGTCAAAGTGTTAAAGCTATGTAACAGGCAGTTACATGCAACACCGTTAATTAATGTAATTTAATAAAAAAAATTAATGTAATTGTATTTGTTACAGTTCTTTCCCAAATTACATTGACTGCTCTAAAATATAAAACACCAATGTTTCAGGAGTTTAGGCCACATAATAGGACACATGCTTATTCGATTCGAACTGGTTTATTCCCTATTTGGGTTTATGTATGTGCTTTATTTTTTAAGATTAACTGTTTTTTTTTCCAAAGCATTGTTAAATGCCAGTGTTTCTTGTCATAGCTTATCATAATCAGCGTTAAGTACTACTGTAAGGTCAACCCTGCATGCTTTAAATGATTAACAGTTGAAAACATTTGTTAGAAATGTAGAAAAGTAATCAAAAAGTAATCAAATGTAATCAGTTATATTTCTTTAAAAAAGTAACTGAAATAGTTACATTTTAAAAAGGGTAATTTGCAATCTGTAACCTACTACATTTTCAAAGTAACTTTCCCAAAACTCTTTTGTGTAGTCTTTCTTTAAAACACTGAGACAACCTTGTTTGCGAAGGCAGTTTTTTTCTAACCCTAGCAACTACGGCTATTTAAACATTAATACAAGTAACACGTTACTTCTGTTTACACTGTGTGTGTGTGTGTGTGTGTGTGTGTGTGTGTGTGTGTGTGTGTGTGTGTGTGTGTGTGTGCGTGTGTGTGTGTGTGTGTGTGTGTGTGTGTAAATATCTTTATTAAATAGGATTTGGTTGAGGTGAGGTACTTCATTAAACAGAAGGTGTGGCTGTGTTGGAATTCAACAGGTACTGGAATGGAACAGCTGCCATACATGTAGAGATGCTGAATTAAGAAAAATTTGGAGTCTCTTCATTTTTTTCCAGAGCTGTATATATATAGAGAGAGATAGTAATAGTTCTTTAAGGCCGCTATATATTTGGGAAGTAAGTAAATCCTTATGTCTAAAATTCTTCTGCAGTGATCCGCACTCATTAAGCTAGTTGAACCCCTACAAATATTCAGAGCAGTGTGGAACGATGCTCCATCTACACTGTGCGATGTGACAAAATAGAACGTTCCCATTGTAATAACTGTCAACACTGCAAGTGTGGCAGCGCAAGGTCCACTGTGCACTTTCACAGAACTGTTTGAGCCCACAGTGTGCTTTTTGCCTGCGCTTTGAGATCTGAACTCCTCTGAACGCTCTCATTATAATAAATGAAGCTGTTTTGTTGCATCACTCGCTTGGGGTGAAGATAGGCTGCAAAAATACTGCCATTGCAAAACTGCTACTAGCTGAGCTCCATTAAAAGAGTAGTAAAGGAGATAATTTACTCACCCCCTTGTGATCCAAGATGTTTATGTCTTTTTTTCAAAAATCGGGGCACCATTTAAGTCCATTATATGGAGAAATTTCCAGAAATGTTTATCTCAAAAAACATAATTTGAAGACGACTTTATCCATATAATGGACCTAAATGGTCCCCCGATTTTTGAACCCTCAAAATGCAGTTTAAATGCAGTTTAAATGCGGCTTCAAAGGGCTGTAAATGATCCCAGCCGACGAAGAAGAGTCTTGTCTACCGAAACGTTCGGTCATTTTCTTAGAAAAATATATTTTTATATACCTTTTAAGCACTGAAACTCATCTAGCACTAGGGCTAATGCGCGTTCGCGTCTATACGTTCTACGTAATCACGCCGAAAGGTCACGCGTGACGTATGCGAAACTACAGACCCAGTGTTTACAAAGCAAACTTGAGAAGAGAGAAGTGCAATGCAATCAAACATTCTTTAGCAACAAGATACAACATAAAGTACAACGATGTCTGACGATTTTGAAGCTGGAGGAGCACATGAGATGGAGTTTTTCACCGTTCCCTACCTTTTTGAGCCGGAATACACAGACCATAGATATATACACGTAGATGCCTCATTAACGACTGTTTCTATGGGCCGTTCCAATAAGGCGGACGCATCTACGTGCTTGGAGCGGTCCAACGAGGCATCTACGTATATATATCTATGACACAGACGATGAACTCAGTCAGAGAGAGAATACTGCGGCGGCGACACAAGCCTCGGGCAGACCGCGTTCAAACGAGACGAGATGGTGGTGCAAATGTGGAAAATGCCCACATTTCCAACGGAGCAGGAATCTCAGTGCTGTCACGACTGGACCAAATTAAATTTGTGCCATTCCACATCCACACGCAATAACTCTGGAACGGTCCTTCGTCTCCAAGCTAGTAAACACTGGGTTTCGCATACGTCACGCGTGACCTTTCGACGTGATTACGTAGAACGTATAGACGCGAACACGCATTAGCCATAGTGCTAGATGAGTTTCAGTGCTTAAAATTATATAAAAATATATTTTTCTAAGAAAATGACCGAACGTTTCGGTAGACAAGACTCTTCTTGGTCGGCTGGGATCATTTACAGCCCTTTGAAGCCGCATTTAAACTGCATTTTGAAGGTTCAAAAATCGGGGCACCATTTAAGTCCATTATATGGAGAAATTTCCAGAAATGTTTATGTCAAAAAACATAATTTCTTGACGACTGAAGAAAAAAAGACATAAACATCTTGGATCACAAGGGGGTGAGTAAATTATCTGTAAATTGTTGTTCTGAAAGTGAACTACTCCTTTAATGAGTCTCTGACATGATCTTCATTTTCTTATTCCTCACACACTAAACAGAGGCCAATTTAATCTTCCCTGAGAGTTCTCAGCAAACTTTAACTACCTTCACGAAAACATACCTGTGGGAACTTTTTCGTAAGATGCAAAATACGTACCACCATGTACATTTTGTGACATATTCAATGTGAAATATTCACTTTTTTTGCCGGAACAGATAAACATACAGTTGGGGGGAAAAAAATTTGATCCCCTGCTGATTTTGACGTTTGCCCACTGACAAAGAAATGATCAGTCTATAATTTTAATGGTAGGTTTATTTGAACAGTGAGAGGCAGAATAACAACACAAAAAATCCAGAAAAACACATTTCAAAAAAGTTATACATTTATTTGCATTTTAATGAGTGAAATAAGTATTTGATCCTCTATTAATCAGCAAGATTTCTGGCTCCCAGGTGTCTTTTATAGATAAACGACACCTGTCCACAGAAGCAATCAATCAGTCAGATTCCAAACTCTCCACCATGGCCAAGACCAAAGAGCTGTCCAAGGATGTCAGGGACAAGATTGTAGACCTTCAAAAGGCTGGAATGGGCTACAAGACCATCAACAAGCAGCTTGGATGTGAATTTGCGATTATTCGCAAATGGTAGAAACACAAAATAACTGTCAATGTCCCTCGGTCTGGGGCTCCATGCAAGATCTCACCTTGCGGAGTTTCAATGATCATGAGAACAGTGAGGAATCAGCCCAGAACTACACGGGAGGATCTTGTCAATGTTCTCAAGGCAGCTGAGACCATAGCCAACAAGAAAACAATTGGTAACACACTACGCGGTGAAGGACAGAAATCCTGCAGCGCCCGCAAGGTCCCCTTGCTCTAAAAAGCACATGTACAGGCCTGTCTGAAGTTTGCCAGTGAACATATGAATGATTCTGAGGAAAACTGGGTGAAAGTCTTGTGGTCAGATGAGTCCTAAATCAAGCTCTTTGGCATCAAATCAACTCGCCGTGTTTGGAGGAGGAATGCTGTCTATGACCCCAAGAACACCATCCCCACAGTCAAACATTGAGGTTGAAACATCATGTTTTGGGGGTGTTTTTCTGTTAAAGGGACAGGACAACTGCACCGGATCAAAGGGACGATGGACTTGGTCATGTACCGTCAAATGTTGGGTGAGAACCATTAACAAGTGGGTCGTGGATGGGTATTCCAGCAGGACAATGACCCAAAACACACGGCCAAGGCAACAAAGGAGTGGCTCAAGAAGAAGCACATTAAGGTCCTGAAGTGGCCAATCTCCAGACCTTAATCCCATAAAATATCTGTGAAGGGAGCTGAAGATTTGAGTTGCCAAATGTCAGCCTCAAAACCTTAATGACTTGGAGAGGATCTGCAAAGAGAAGTGGGACAAAATCCCTCCTGAAACGTGTGCAAACCAGGTGGCCAACTTCAAAAAACAAGGGTTTTGCCAACAAGTACGTAGTCATGTTTTGCGAAATACTTATTTCACTCATTAAAATGCCAATTTAATTAATAACTTTTTTGAAATGCGTCTTTCTAGATTTTTTTTTTGTTTTACTGTCTCTCACTGTTCAAATAAACATACCATTAAAATGATAGACTGATCATTTCTTTGTCACTTCCCTCACTCACTGTAACACTAAAGATTTGAGTTATGGCTGCAATAACATTTTCACAATATTGCTGTTTTTACAAATAAGTACAGCCTTGGTGAAAATTCCTTCAAAAACACTGAAAAATCTTACCAACCACAAACTTTAAAACTGCCTCCTCCTAGTACTACTACCATCTGAAGAGATTTACACCACTGTGAACTTCGAATAGAGCTCGAAAGATCCTCAGGCCCATCACATCATGGCCATCACCTATTCACCTTTCCTTCCTCAGGCAGACATGCTACTCATGCGCACAAGTACATCTCGCCATGATAGCAACTTCTTCCCTGAGGCCATCGGCCTCCTTACTGGCCTCAGGAAGTTATTATACTCTACATGTTCAAACTTATCCAGCAGCATTTCATTATCACAATACCTGAAAATCTATCAGAATTCTAAGTTGTATGTTTTGATAAGGTTTTATTATAGATGTGAGAAGGAGGGCAGGAGGGCACACCAGGGCACGTGTCCACTTGAGTAACTCCTTATAGACAGCTGATGAAGCATCAGCACTACGAAGATATCTTAACCCAAGAGAAGGCAATAAATGACTTTTAATTGACAATTCAAGGACTCCCTGGCACAGAACTGCAGTGATAAAGTAATACTGGCAAAAGCTTCTGCTTTCATAATGCATGTTTTGACCCGCCTCACCCCTGAATTGGCCTTCCTTCACCGAATCTCTCAGACTGATTGCTTTTTTTTGCCATTTTTTCAGAGAGATTCTGAAGTCTGCTACACTGTTTTGTACTAAGGTGTCCTATGTCTAACAGTGTCATCTAAGGTTGAACTTTTGCCACAGATAGGTCTTCTGAGCATATTCTACATTAACCTCAGAATATTCCATTTATCTTGGGTTTTTTTTTTCTGGACAGCATTCACTAGGAGAAACTGTTCAAAGAATCCCTCAGATCTCACTGGCTATCTGCTGAGGTTCTTATCTAGTGAAATGATCAGTTATTTTCTAAAAAAAAAAAAGTTAATTTACAAAAGGGCTGCCCTCTAATAGTCGACTAACCGTTAGTTGATGAGAAGAGGCTTGGTAGACCTAAATTTTATTAGTCGCTTAATTACAGAAAAAACAGTCACACAGTCCGTGATGGACAGATCATTAACTGCTGGTCTATGTGGTAATATAATACATCAGACAGGACAACCAAATGCACATTTATCATTCATCGTCGTCAAATATGGCTTTTCATCTGAAATATGTAAGTAGTAGCAACTCTACCCTGGCAGATCTAATGTTAGCCTAAAAATGTGCGCTATTGAAGTGTCTGTCCAGAGTGTGGAAGCCGAACAGTAGCACGCTCACTGCATGACAGATGGAGGCGCCGGTGTGGTTACTTGCTCTTAAAATACTTTTTGGTCATACAGATAAAAGTAATACATCTTTCGAATCTGTAAAGACGTTTATTTGTGTGCACTCAGAATAACAACGACACGTTGTGCTTTTGTAAAATAATGATCAAACAGGATGCGCTTCTGCCGTCTCAATCTGTGTGAACTTACAGACATGAAAAATATAGGTTATCTATAGAGAGTGAAATGTCTATTTTTAAATGAACCAATTTAAATAGAAGACAAATATTCTCAGATTATATAATCCATATGAAACATGCATACAGGCACATCCACTGCTGCGGAGATGACGAGTCAGTGTCGCAGACTTCATGTCTTAAGCCGAAAACAAAGAAAGCACTAGTTTATGAATAAATTATGAAAATGTTAATACAGTCTTCTTGCTTTTTTTCCTGGCCTGAAACATTCAGAATTATTATATCTGCCAGCTTTTTTGTGTGCACTTGACTGCTTATTAGGCTATGTAGGAAATTAAAGCCTTATTATTATGATATATATGGTTTATTAAATGTGCGACTAATAGTCGACTAATCCTTCAAATTAACGATTACTAGTCGACCAGAAAAATCTTTAGTCAGTGGTTAAAAAGTACTTTTTTTTGTTTTTAGAAAATGACAGATTGTTTAGCTAAATAAGACCTTTATTCCTCGTTTGGGATCGTGTAGAGCCCTTTGAAGCTTCACTGAAACTGCAATTTGGACCTTCAACCTGTTGATCCCAATTAAAGTCCACTTTATGGAGAAAAATCTTGTGATGTTTTCCTCAAAATCCTTTATTTCTTTTCGACTAAAGAAAGAAAGACATGGAAATCTTGGATGACACGGGGGTGAGTAAATTATCAGTGAATTTTCATTCAGGAGTGAACTAATCCTTTAATACAGCACTTCAGGAAATGTTCAAAAGAAAAGCATCTATTTTAAAAAGAAATCTATTATAGCATTATAAATGTATTTATTGGCAATTGTAATCAATGTAATGCATCCTTGCTGAATAAACATATCAATTTCTTTTCAGAAAATTCTTGCTGACCCCAGAATATTATTTTATCAGTTGAGAGTTATTTCAAAATATTATTTGTGACCCTGGACCACAAAACCAGTCATAAGTTGTACGGGTATATTTGTAGCAATAGCCAAAAATGCATTGTATGGGTCAAAATGATAGATTTTTCTTTTATGCCAAAAATCAAGATCATGTTCCATGAAGATATTTTGTAAATTTCAAATGTCAAATGTCAAATGTCAAATCTTAATTTTTGATTAGTAAAATGCATTGCTTCATTTGGTCAACTTTTGAAGGCGATTTTCTCAGTATTTTTACAATCTAGTGGGATTTTTTTTTAGACACCCCTGCTCTAGAACCACTAAAGCATCAACATTACAGGTGAGAGGGATCTTGGTAACTCACAGGATGCAAAGCCAGGACTGCTGGTACTGGATCCCCGTGGCTGTGGCCGTCACACACTGCAGCGTCTCTGACAATAGATGCACTGTGAGGAGAGAAGGCAAGGGGTCAGTTGAGAGCGGCCATGCAATACAAACAATGGATGACCATGCATGAGGAAAGAAACCAAACAATCAATTCAAGTTAACTTCAATCTGGATGCCACTTCAAAAAAAGTATGAAGAACAGTAGTGAGACTGCTCATGGCGACACACAACAAAAACAAACAAGAGGATGTGAATTGATGGAAGGGCCGGTAATTAAATCAAAGTCTGCTTATCTCCATGAAAAGGCTAATGAATATCAAGGTAGAACAGAAGCAGAAGCTCACCAGAGGACAATACACATCACTGCAGCCAGCATGAGTGACAATGAAGACCTTTCCAAGAACACCACCAAATGTTTAATTCAAATTAATCAATCAGTGTGTGTGTGTGTGTGTGTGTGTGTACGTTCCCTGCCCTCTGTTTTGTGTAGGTGCGAGCTGTCCAGCATATTAACAACAAGCAGTGTGAAAGCATGTGTGTGTGTGTGTGTACCTGGTATTCATCACGTTATGGGGACCAAATGTCCCCACAAGGATAGTAATACCAGTAGATTTTGACCTTGTGGGGACATTTCTCAGGTCCCCATGAGGAAACAGGCTTATAAATCATGCACAATGAGTTTTTTTGAGGAAGTAAAAGTGTGCACAATCTCCTGTGAGGGCTAGGTTTAGGTGTAGGGTAGGTGTAGGGCGATAGAAAGTACGGTTTGTACAGTATAAAAACCATTACGCCTATGGAATGTCCCCATAAAACATGTAAACCCAACATGTGTGTGTGTGTGTGTGTGTGTGTGTGTGTGTGTGTGTGTGTGTGTGTGTGTGTGTGTGTGTGTGTGTGTGTGTGTGTGTGTGTGTGTGTGTGTGTGTGTGTGTGTGTGTGTGTGTGTGTGTGTGTGTGTGTCCTCTGTCCGGCAAAGGTGACAGGTGTGAGTTGTTCAGCATGACCAGCAAAAACAATATGTGTATGTGAATGTGTGTGGTGCATATGTGTGTGTGTGTGTGTGTGTGTGTGTGTGTGTGTGTGTGTGTGCTGTTTAGCAGGCAGGATGGATGTCTCTGGCACACAGTCACACTGTCTCATCAATAAGACATCACACACTCACACCGTGGACAGATGGGTATCACCATGACAACACACTCAGCACCATCGAGAAATAGACAGGAAGAGAGAAAGAATGAGAAGGAGGGGAAAAGAGAGGGAAACGTATCAATGGAGCAATACAGGGCAATATGAAGACCATTGAATTGGCAGGAGGACAAACAGCTGAGATAATTGTGTACTTGGTGTGTTCGTGAAGGAAAGAGCAGACCGTCTTTTTCCACAGTACTTTTAAAAATCAAAAGTACAATGATGTAGGGCCATAAAAGCATGTACACTAAGGCAACCATACACATTTTCACAAACACTACAGCTTGATGATATATTGAATAGTGTATATTATTTTGTTGCTAATTTTGGGATGTTTGATTGTTTTTTTGGACATTACGTTTGTAAGACTGTGCCAGGAGGCCAGTTTCACACTTGTTCATTCTGTCATAACTTGTATGTTCATATCTGAGTAGGATGAGAAGTTATTTTGATACTGTCTCTGATTCAAACCTCTGTAACAAAAAAGCAGCTAGAATTGGGAAGTGTGATTCATTTCCGTTAATCAGTCGAAAATGGCAGTTTAAATTCTGATTCAACTAACTAAAACCATGAGATAGAACAACTAATTGAAAATCTGGAATCTGGAAAATATTGAGAAAATCGGCTTTAAAATTGTCCAAATGAAGTTCTTAGCAATGAATATTACTATTTAAAAATTAAGTTTTGATATATTTATGGCAGTAAATTTACAAAATATCTTCATGGAACATGATCTTCACTTAATATCCTAATGATTTTTGGCATAAAAGAAAAATCGATAATTTTGACCCATACAAATATGCTACAAATATACCTGTGCTACTTAAAGGAGAACTCCGGTGTGATTTTGACCTAAAGTGTATTGAATCATGATACCGAGTGTGAACGTACCTTGCATATCTCATCTCGTCTTGTCCACTGCTGTCCGAAATCTGGGGTCAGTTAGCCGATGCTCACAACAGGTTGTCAATGAGAGTCCATAGGGCATCGAAGAAGCCATGTAAATAAATCACTGTTTTACGCCATTTATGAGGCACAAAGTAGCTCCACACTTCATTGGTAGACTTCCAAGGGCCCTGACATTTAAAACGAGACATTGAGAACTCAGAAAAAGCACCGGTAGTTTATTTACAAGAAGATTTATACAGACAGTACCTGGAAGAGAAAATCCGGTCGCCGCCATCTTGAACTTAGTCACGATAAGTCGAGTGTCGAGCACCAAGGAATTTATCAGGTTATCAACTTATCAGGTTGTAGTTTCCTTCGTGCTCGACACTCGACTTATCGTGACTAAAATTAAGATGGCGGCGACCGGTCTGTTCCTCGTGGAAAATGTCTGTATAAATCTACTTGTAAATAAACTACCGGTGCTTTTTCTGAGTTCTCAATGTCTCGTTTTAAATGTCAGGGCCCTTGGAAGTCTACCAATGAAGTGTGGAGCTACTTTGTGCCTCGTAAATGGCGTAAAACAGTGATTTATTTACATGGCTTCTTCGATGCCCTATTGACTCTCATTGACAACCTGTTGTGAGCATCGGCTAACTGACCCCAGATTTCGGACAGCTGGAAACAAACCGAGATGAGATATGCAAGGTACGTTCACACTCGGTATCATGATTCAATACACTTTAGGTCAATATCACACCGGAGTTCTCCTTTAAGACTGGTTTTGTGGTCCAGGGTCACATATTATATTATATTATACTAGATCTATAACTATAACTAACTTATAACTAGATCAGATTATTTAATTTAATCTTTATCTTACTATGATTTAAGTTTAAGTACAATTCATTATTAATATAGACAATATCACACTCTCAAAAAGAATGTATACATTTTATAATTTTTCATACAAATAAGAATGATTAAATATTAGTGCTATCATTCGATTAAAAAAATCAACAAAGTAATCACTATTTTTTTCTGAAATTAATCCCACCTAAAATTAAAATTTTTAAATATACCTTTATATCGCAATAATTCAACATTCAATCTTCAAATTAATTCAGAAACAACATAGAGATAAACATAAAGTATATTTTTAATATTTGTTAAATATTTGTTTGACTGGTGAGTATCACTGATAACAATATTACTGATGTCTCTAGGACAATGTTCTTTTTTCCTAATATTTAATAATTGACTATAGCCATTAAACATTACAGTAAAATTAAGAGCTATCAATTTTAACATTTATTAGACTAAAAACTACTTCTAATTTAAGTGAACAATCTTCGAATAAGCCCATTATTTACCTGCGTCCTTGATCAAGTTATCAAACACTACATACTGAAATAAATATAGATGAATCCTTAAAGCTACAAAAGTTATTGATTTCCTCTTTTTTCTTTTGTTCTTTGATTAACAGACATCACAGCAGCTGGGTTATTAGGTTTTTTGGCTGCTATTACTTTAAGAGCTGCTGCTACTAAATGTGGCACAGATCTGACACACATGCTCGTAGTTTCATTGGCGCTTTAATAATAAATGATACAGGCTACAACGCACGCCACTGCATTTGTGCGTGCAACTGAAGCATGCATTATATGAGCACAATATAATGGCTGACAGGACTGAAAAATTAGTTTTAACTGACATATGCTCTGACTGACGTTCTACTGAAGCTCCCTCATCACCTGTACCTTTCTAATGCTTGTTTGACTAGCACCTGTACGCTTGTATTGTCATGCTCTGCCTGAAATCTTTTTTTTATTCCAGTTCAAGACAGTTAGGGTATGTCAAAAACCCCCATCTCATTTTCTCCCTCAACTTCAAAATCATCCTACATCACTGTTTTACCTTTTTTGTTAAGAGTATTTGATTTTCTTTGCATGTTCACTTTGCAAACACTGGGTCGGTACTTCTGCTGATTTTTCAAGTTGAGGGAGAAAATAAGATGCTATTTTTTTTTTGACAAGATGAGCATTTGAGGTTAAAAAGTATATAAATTGTAATACTAAAAAAAAAAATAACAGATCGTTTCACTAGATAAGACCCTTCTTCCTCGTCTGGGATCGTTTACAACTGCATTTGGGATCATTTGAAGCCTATTTAAACTGCATTTTGGACTATATGGAGAAAAATCCTGAAATGTTTTCCTCAAAAAACAATTTCTTTACGACTAAAATAAGAAAGATATGAACATCTTGGATGACAAGTGGGTGATTACATTATCTGTAAATTTCTGTTTCGGAAGTGAACTTCTTTAACTGCGTAAAATATTTGGAAAAATTAATCACCTGTGCCAACGCACTAATTTTGACAACACTAATAAATATCCTTTTTTGGGTGATTTAGTTAGTAACACTATGGAAAATATGTCTTGGTTATTTTCAAATAGATTTTTAGTATTTATGTATACTGCATATTGTCAAAAAGCTGAAATATACCCAGATATCATGTTTTCAGCTGTAAAATACACGCATTAACATTCAGGCAATCATCTAGGCCAACCCCATCTCACCCCTTCTGATAACTGCCAGAGGCCTGGACATCAGTATGGAATGAGATGTTTTTATTCACACACACTGAAGAGTTTTCCTGAAGATATTAAAAAGTCTGTTCAATGTGTGTGTGTGTGTGTGTGTGTGTGTGTGTGTGTGTGTGTGTGCTGCATAAATATTAAGACGAAAAAGACATCGGAATGACAGTGGACTTTTTCAATCACAACAGCGGAATCCATGCAAAGCCAATCAGCCGAACGCCAATGAGCCAGGAATGAGAGAGAGAAAGAGAGAGAGAGAGAGAGAGAGAGAGAGAGAGAGAGAGAGGGGTGATGCAGCCCAATCTAAAGCACCACCACAGGGAAGGGAATCACTCAGCATTCACCACCGACTCTTTTAAAACAACACCGAATCTTGTCATTTCAGATGTGTGGATACTGATTTCAAATTGGATTGTGTCACTGCATCAACTACGAAATGCAGCAAATTGATGGATCTGAATAAGAAAACAGAGACTCGCGTGTCTGTCGGACTAATGGTACGTGTCAATCACATCCAGCGAAAACATCAGCACTCAGGGAGAAAACACACATGAATTGTGGGTAATATCGCACGTCTGATCATATCGTTCTTACCGTTGTCATAGAAAATGAAATTCGCCGACCTGTCTGTGCGAGAGAATTGGAAACACACAGACGCACCCGTGCAAGCACACACAATCACACGAACACACATACACACACACACACCGAGTTCAGCTTGGAAAGGAAAGAGTTAAAGTTAGGTTGAGCACAGAAACACATGTTGTAAACCCTAAAAGCAAGCAGAAAGAGTGAAACGTCTCTCAGACACAAATTCAGATAACCCACCACCCACACAGACACAACGATCCTCCCTCTCTCACTAATTGGGGCTGGGTTGTCAGGCAGATGCTCAGGTCTCTTTACTCAGATGAAATATGATTTTTCTCCATCTTTCATTGCGCTTGCATCTTAGCTCAATGAGATCTTTATTCGCATTTCGTTCTAATTTGATCTTCAGACTGATAGACTTTGGGTTGCGCGCGTGTTAGTGCGCACATACAATCAATGCGCTCACAATTAGATCCCATTCATGGATTCTCAAGCGAACGATCATACATTATCATATTCATGACATTCACATTTCATAATCCAATCACACATCAGTTCATTTGCATGTTCCCAGGCTCATATCATTAATATGATTCTCGCTCACATGTGAGCTATGTATCCTAGCAACAGAGACAAGAGGGAATGTATCATCCCTAGACTTCAAGAAAAAAAAAAAAATCAACTAACGATAATTCACATCTCACCGTATGCACAACCTGACAGCGTCCGGACGCAGATTAGGTGCCGTGTTAGAAAGAACCGGAGTGACGGTACAGTAAAGTCGAGGACTGGGCTTAATTGGTGCCCAGGATAGCCAATGATATTCTGTGTGTATTCAGTGTGAATTTGGCATCGATGATAAGAACACAGAGATTACTGGTGAGCCGGAAACGATCAATACGATCCAGAAAAAGCACGCTGCCAGCTTGTGAAAATCTCAGAAGGAAATGACACATTCTTGAAGCCTGATAAATTCACATGCTGTGTTTATATACATTGTGCTGTCATGAATGTTTCATTTATTATAGTGAATTTTGATTCAGAGATGAGAAACAAGTACAAATTGAACCATCAGGATAGAAACTATCCAAGCGTCTAATAGTGTTGAGAAATATCAGGGGTGATAGACATTCAATTCAAAGACGTTCAATTTTGACATAATAGGACTACCAGTGTACTGTATCCCAATGAAAGCTTTCCTTTATCCTCGTGTCGTGTAAGTGTTTTTGGCAGGACGTCTTAATTAGGGGCTTAATTTCAACTGACTGTGTTGTAAATGTAGGGCTTCGAACATAAATCAGGAGATGAGGCATTTGGTTTGCCAAAACCACTCACTATATAGTCACCTTAATCGTTTAAAAAAGCAGTATGAACTGAAATATCTGTTTTTAATGCGAATCTTTGGTGGTGCGGCATGCCAGAGGTTCCTGAGAGAGAAGGAGTTAGTGATACAGAGCAAGGCTGAAAAGGGATACTTGAGTTGTGTAGCTTGGGGAACCTTTTTAGAAAATGCTGGGTAACCAGGGGCCAGTGAATAAAATGGCTTGGCGGAGTAGATCTAATGATAGCTGCAGTGATATGGAGTAACCAACATTTTCTTGCTTCATTATATGCAAATATAATTAAATATTTTATTCAATAAAAATGAATTAATTAAATTTAAAAAGTGTAAGCACCTAAATTCTATACACAAAAAACAATGATAAAATTCATAAATGTTATGTCAAGTCTGGTGCCTGCCTTGTCCACACTTATACATTTTTGGTTGAAAATGCATCTTTTACTCTCCGTTTTGGCCTTCGGTTCACACTGAGATGTGTTTGTTGAGGAAAACTTTTTAGATTATAGATTTTTAATGTTTTTTAAGTCTCTTCTGCTTACCAAGCTTGCATTTATTTGATCCAAAGTACGGCAAAAACAGTAACATTTTGAAATATTTTTACCATTTAAAAAAAAGGTTTTCTATTTGAATATGTTTTGAAACGTAATTTATTCCTGTGAATTTCAAAGTGAATGTTTAGCATCATTACTCCAGTCACATTCAGAAATCATTGTAATATTCTGAATTGCTGCTCAAAAACATTTATTATTATGTTGAAAACAGCTAAGTAGAATTTTCTCAGATTTCCTTGATGAATAGAAAGTTCAGAAGAACAGCATTTATCTGAAATAGAATTTTTTGTAACACTTTTGCTAAATAAAAGTATTCATTTCTATGATTTCTTTACCAGAAAAAACTGACTGCAAGCTTTTAAATAGTATAGTGTATAATGTTAAAAAAGCTTTTTATTTGAGATAAATTCTGATCTTTGAATCTTTCTATTCATCAAAGAATCCTGAAAAAATGTACTCAGCTGTTTTAAATATTGTTCTAGAACAACAACAAATCAACATATTAGAATTTCTGAAGGATCATAGGACACTGAAGACTGGAGTAATGATGCTGACAACTTAGCTTTGATCACAGGAATAAATTACATTTTAAAATATATTCAAATAGAAAGCAGATATTTTAAACATTAAAAGCATTTTGCATTAGTACTGTTTTTGATGTATTTTGGATTAAAAAAATGCAACTTTTGACTTGTAGTGTAAACAAATTAGAAAATGCTGAAAATGGAGACTTCAGAAAACAGTGACGCATGTTTAGTCATGTGACGCATATTGTGCCAATACATATCTATGTTTATATCGGTGTTGTGCTTGTTATGTGCTTTTCACTTGCACACTTTTGCTACAGATATGTTACTTCATACACACTTAACATTACAGCCCTGCAAAGATGACAGAAAATTAACTCACAATTGCTGTCCTGCAACAAAACATGAGGGCAATTGCATTTTAGATTAAGCATATAATGGTGAGTGACCACAACCTAGACATGAATAATGAGATATTTTGGTAAATAAAATCAGAAGAACTGTATGAAAACTTAGTATGTCTGTTTAGTTCGGAGCTGATGTGGTGGCAGAAATAAGTTTTAAAGGATCAGTATATACAAGGCATGGAAAAAAACAGTAAAAAAGATCATTTTGAGTTTTGAGTTTATTAAAATTCTGACTTTTTCTTGCAATTCCAAGATTATAACTCACAATTCTGATAAGAAAAATCAACTACTCATTTTCTCTTTTCCCCTCTGCTCAGAATCATGAGTTTATATCCCATACTTCTAGCTTTTTTCCCTCAGAACTGACAAACTCGCAACTGTTGATTTCTCCGCTATGAACTGCATATGTGAATATTATGTAGACCTATTGTTTAAATCTCATTTATGCTTTAAAAATATAGTAATCACTGCAGGTTTCATCCATAGTCTGTCTATTTGTGACCCTGGACCACAAAACCAGTAATAAGGTTAAATTTTACAAAACTGAGATGTATGCATCATATGAAAGTTCAATAAATAAGCTTTCTATTGATGTATGGTTTGTTAGGATAGGACAATATTTGGCCTAGATACATCTATTTGAAAATCTGGAATCTAAGGGTGCAAAAAAATCTAAATAGTGAGAAAATCAACTTTAAAGTTGTTCAAATTAAGTTCTTAACAATGCATATTACTAATCAAAAATTACATTTTGATATATTTATAGTAGGACTTTTGCAAAAAATCTTCATGGAACATGATCTTTACTCAATTTCCTAATGATTTTTGGCATAAAAGAAAAATCAATAATTTTGACCCATTCAATGTATTTTTGGCTATTGCAACAAATATACCCCAGCGACTTAAGACTGGTTTTGTGGTCCAGGGTCACATTTAAATGTCTACATCAGCTTCAAATGGCATCTTTGACGACAGTATTCTATAGAAATGATTTGCATTCTGATTCTGACATTCAAAGACACAACAATCAATTTTTTCCTCTTATTCCATGTACTTTACCATAGTATTTTACCCGTTTCTCAGTTACCAGCAAAATGCGCACGCAGCTGCAAGTGACATAACTTTGACGTCTACTCCAAATTGATCTATGAGGTAGGCGGATGTAAGGCGAATTTAATGTTTTCCTACGTCTCAATGTGAATGAGAAACTTTTGGAAAACGTTTAATTGTGGATAGGGTTTTAAAATTCAAACGTCATTTTCAAATGTATCCGAATTAATGTAGACACAGCCTGGAATACACTACATGAGTTTTGAAATCTAAAAAGACTTGAAAAAACTAGGCATCATACACTTTTCAGCTTTGTAAATGGTTACAGAGAAAAACTGGGCATCATAAACTAAATGACTGAAGATCACACAATATTAGTCTTTTCAAGTTCCGAACACAAGAAATTCATGCAAAAACATGCACTTCCTTGCGAGAATGGACTCAAAACATTAAACATGTTTGACATCCTCCAACTGGATGGACTCTTAGTCTGAAGCTACAAAATCTGAGTCTTAGCCCATCATACACTACTGAGATTTTCTGTAAAAATCTGTCAACTCCGACTGTCTGCAAACAGCACCAAAAATCTGTACAAAAGTCATGTAGTGAATTCCAGCCTTCACTCAACTAATACAATTTTTATAATTTTGTAAGAATTCGAATTCATTATTCTTGAATATTAAGTATTGACTCAAATATCTTATGTCCTCAATCTTGAATTATACATTTTGTACTTATTTATATTTCATATTTATTGTATTTTCCTTTCAGCTGCTCCTGCCTTGAAGGTCTTTCACCTCTAAGCTTAACTTTTGTTGTGTGTCCTCTGGGAAGGTTTGACAATTCCAGTGAGTCCAATGTGTGAATGAGTGGACAGAAGAGTGTTATTGTCACCTGACTTTCCTTTATGGGGTCATTCATAGCAAGTCCTTTCTCTGACACATCCTAGAGTGAGTTTGAAAGCTATGGGGTCAGCAGGGATGGAAATGGACTTAATTATTGTTGAAACTCTTTTTTCTGCACAGTTCCCTCTGTTCCTCATTCTTCTGTCCCTTTTTTATGTAAAATCTGCATTATAATTCATAAAGCATTTTAAATTAAAATAACATTGACTAACGTCAAACTGCTGTGCTTATATCCTTTGAGGTGTCAGTCAAATCAGCTCTCTGAGGTATTGAGCAACCTTTCATAAGCTTTTCATGAAATAACACACAAATAGAAACAAACACACTCACCATTGACTTCCTGTGACCCTGCGTCTGTGAAGAGGGAGCTCATGATCTCCTCGAAGTTGCAGCTGGGCTCAGCGGTGTGAGGGTCCTGTGAGACGTGGCGGAGCATTGTCTTTAACACGTCGTCTAGAGAAGTCTCATCCTCGTGCAGCAGAATACTGGCCCTCTCCAGAAACCCGTCCAGATCCCTGTGAGCTCGCACTTCCTCCTCGAAGTTCATCAGCTTCACGTACTGAGAGAACAAACAGAGGTACATGTAAGCAATACTAAAAAATATCTACAAAGTAAAAGAAATGAATTACTCCTGATGTTGTTGCAAACCCGTAGGACCTTCGTTCATCTTTGGAACACAAATTAAGATATTTTTGATGAAATCCGAGCACTTTCTTACCCTACATAGACAGCAACGCAACTGACACATTCAAGACCCAGAAAGGTAGTAAGGACATCATTAAAACAGTCCATGTGACATCAGTGGTTCAACTGTAATTTTATGAAGCTGCGAGAATACTTTTTGTACACAAATAACGACTTTATTTAACAATTTCTTCTTTGCTGTGTCAGTCTTTGATGCACATGAGAGTACATGAGGCATGCATGTGGTGCTGCTGACGCAGAAGCCAGCGTTCTGACGTAGAATCCGGATGCACTGCATTTTTGTTTGCTTGGGCACCTTTCCAGCGAGAATGGGCAACAAATTTCTGGATACTTTTGATCAGTTGTGGGCCCTGCGTCTCACCTGGTTGGCCATTGGCGGCAACATTGCTGAAAAAGCTGACCTGTGTATCATCAGCCAAAGAGAGATGAACGTTCTGTGTCAGAATGCCAGCTCCTGCATCAGCAGCACCACATGTATGCGTCATGTGCTACTGTGAGCGTGCGGCAAAGACTGACACAGAAGAGAATAAATTGTTAAATAAAGGTGTTATTTTTGCTTTCTTTGCACACAAAAGTATTCTCATAGCTTTATAAAATTACGGTTGAACCACTGATGTCATATGGACTATTTTAACAATGTCCTTACCATCTTTTTGGGTCTTGAATGTGGTAGTTGCATTGAAAAAATATCTTAATTTGTGTTTTGAAGATAAACGAAGGACTTTGGGGGTTTGGAACGACTTCAGGGGAAGCAATTAATGACAGAATTTTCATTTTTGGGTGAACTATGTCTTTAATACTGGACAAGTATTTTTAAAAGTATATATATATTTATATATCTATCCAGTATATAATTATTGAATTACATATTTTTTACCACATTTATATTAAATAATGTCAATTATTTACTTTTTAAAAATGATTTTGATTTACTTTTGATTCATTGACTGAATCACTATAAAAAGAACCTGAAAGATTGATTCACTCACAAACTGGACAGATGCAATATGGTTTGTGACTAAGAGGCAGTTCACACAGGAAACATATTTTTCCATCCAACTGTGCTACTTTTCCATTGTTTTCTGTGTAAACACTCTATGTCAAAACACATTTGACTGTTGATCTTGGGTCTTGCATCTTTTGCAGCATCTCACGCATGACATGACATTCTAAAAGTCTTAATTTTTTTAAGTAAAAACGCATTCTGCGTGAATAAATGTTTCTCTACACTCAAAGAACCAGTGAACAGTTCTTAAAAGAACCATTTTGAAGAACATTTTTAAAATCTAAAGAACCCTTTTCCACTATAAAGAACCTTTTCTGCATTTGAAAGGTTCCATGGTGTCACACCAGGCCAGCAGAGGGAGCCTTGCCCCTCACTGACTGTTGCTGCTCCCTCTGCTGCTTACTTCCTGTTTGTCAGCCATAAAAGCCAGCTCAGCACACACACTCACCGCGAAGTATTGTTTTGCTCCAGCGGACTCTACTGAGCGTTTTTCCTTGTTCCCAGGTTTTCCTAGTTTCCTTGTTGCTTTTCCCTAGCCCTAGCCATAGTTCTGTTTTTGTTTTCTCAGTCTTAGCCATAGTTTCCTAGTTTCTTGTTTTCATTTCATTTGTTTACTTTGGACTGCCCTCCTGGATTTTGAGCCTACGCCTGTTCCTTGGATTACGCTCTTGGATTATCTTTGCTGTTGTTGTTTGCTGGTGTTTTCGACCCTGTCTGTCTGACTACGATCTTCATAATAAAGCCTTGCATTTGGATCCTCACTCTCAGTCGTCCCGCTTGTTACAGAATACTTCGCCACACCCGGTTCCAGCGGCTTTACCCACCAGCAGTACAACCCACCAAGAATGGATTCAGCAGGAAGTTTGTCCAACCCCGTAAATCTGCTTTGCTCCATCTTTCAAAATGGCCGTCCCATCGAGCATTATGTGAGGGAGTTCATAGCTTATCGTTACCTGGCACCTTGCAATGAAACCATCATCAAGGAATGTTTCTGGAGTGGGTTGGACGCAGATATCGGTGACAATTTACCCGATGAGGACCCTAGTTGGAGCCTCACACAGTTTATTGACTTTGTGTTGTTGCATTGTGGATCTCCGTACACTGTGGGAGTACTAGAAGGGCCTCAGCACAAGATGTCTGCTAGCTCAGAGCCTTAGCACAAGATGTCTGCCAGCCTAGAGCCACAGCACAAGATGTCTGCTAACCCTAAGCCAAAAGCACAAGATGTCTGTTAGCCCAAAGCCACAGCACAAGATGTCTGCTAGCTCCGAGCCACGGCACAAGATATCTGCTAGCCCAGAGTCTCAGCACAAGATGTCTGCCAGCCTAGAGCTACAGCACAAGATGGCTGCCATCCCAAAGCCCGTTCACAAGATGGCCGCCATTTCAAAGCCTGTTCACAAGACGGCTGTCCTTCCAGAGACAGTTCACAAGATGGCCGCCCTTCCAGACCCTGTTCACAAGATGGCCGCCCTTCCAGACCCTGTTCACAAGATGGCCGCTCTTCCAGACCCTGTTCACAAGATGGCCCCTCTTCCAGACCCTGTTCACAAGATGGCTGCCCATCCAGAACCTGTTCACAAGATGGCTGTCCTTCCTGAGTCTGTTTTCAAGATGGCCACCATCTCAAAGCCTGTTCATAAGATGGCTGCCTTTCCTGAGCCTGTTCACAAGATGGCTGCCTTTCCAGAACCTGTTCACAAGATGACTGTCCTTCCTGAGTCTGTTTTCAAGATGGCCGCCCTATCGAACCCAGCTCACAAAAAGACTACCACGCCCAAGTTCTCTTGCAAGATGGCCGCCACCCCAAAGCCCGTTCACAAGATGGCCGCCATCCCCAAGCCTGTTCACCAGATGGCCGTCCCTCCTGAGCCTGTCACAAAGATGGCCGCCACACCCGAGCCTGTCGTCAAAATGGTGGCTGCAGCATCACACCCTCACATCTTCGTGGCTTATCAGCGGCTAATATCAAGCTTGGAGGACCCACCACTGCTGTCAGCACAAACAGCCAAGCCAGCGATTGTTAAAGCTACATCAGCCAAGCCAGCATCAGCTAACACCACGTCAGCCGAGCCAGTGACTGCTAATGTCACGTTTACCAAGCCAGCATTCACTAATGTCATGTCTGTCAAGCCAACACCCGCTAACGTCACATCTGCCAGGCCAGAGCCCGCTCACGTCACGTCAATCAAACCACCGCCTGTGAACGTCGTGTCTACTTCTCCTGAGCACGCCACAGCTGCTACTCCTGCAAAGTCTGGTCACGTAATGGCTGAGGTTCCTGAGTCGAGTCAAGCTGCTTTTCCTGAGTCAAGTCTAGCAACTTCAGTTCCTGAGTCAAGTCTAGCAACTTCACTTCCTGAGTCAAGTCAAGCAACTTCACTTCCTGAGTCAGGTCAAGCAGCTCTTCCTGAGTCAGGTCAAGCAGCTCTTCCTGAGTCAAGTCAAGCAGCTCTTCCTGAGTCAAGTCAAACAGCCGCTCCTTCAACGTCTAGTCAAATCACAACCGTTCCAGCCACACCAAGTCATGTCTCAGCAGTTCCCTCCGAGCCAAGTCAAGCCAAAGCTGTTCCCTCAGAACCAAGTCACGTCTCGCCCGAACGTCCAGAGCCAAGTCACGTATCGTCCAAGCGTCCAGAGCCAAGTCACGTCTTGCCTGAGCGTCCAGAGCCTTTGCTTCCAAGCCACGCAGAGCCGTCGCTCGCAAGCCACGCAGAGCCCTCACTCCCAAGCCAAGCAAGCCTCTCATCTTCCAGCCCGGTGGGCATCCCATTGCCGACTGCGTTACCTGTGATGGCAATCGCCATTTTGAGTGTGTGGGCTGCACACTGCGTCCCAGAGGCCTCATCTATCCATAACTCTGTCAACGAGTCTGCTCTTGAGGCCTCACCTATCCACATGTCCGCTGCGCCTATACCTCTTTTGGAGGTGGCGTGCATAGCGGAACTCCCTGCTCTGCCAGCGCCGCCAAGGCTTCACGCTCTGCCAGCGCCACCAAGGCTTCACGCTCTGCCCGCTCCGCCAAGGCTTCATGCTCAGCCTGCACCACCTAGACTTCCGGTCGTCCCTGTTACGGCTATGGAGGCCGTCTTAAAAGACTCTGTCTGCCTTGTCACGGCTATGAAGGCCGTCCCGGAAGTCCCTGTCTACCTCGTCACGGCTATGGAGGCCGTTTCTAAAGTCCCTGTCCACCTTGTCACAGCTATGGAGGCGGCGTTCTCCCCTGAACTCTCTATTTCTTCCCCTGCTCTGTCTGCCTCCTCTGTCTCTGCTCTCCCCAGATCCCAGTCCATGACGTGGCTGCCTGTTCCGCCCTGGAGGGCCTCTGCGCCTCCTGCTCCGCCCTGGAGGGCTCCTGCGCCTCCTGCTCCGCCCTGTAGGGCTCCTGCGCCTCCTGCCCCACCCTTGGGAGCTCCTGCGCCTCCTGCTCCGCCCTGGAGGGCTCCTGCGCCTTCTGCTCCGCCCCGGGGGGCTCCTAAGCCTCCTGCTCCGCCCCGGAGGGCCGCTCCGCCTCCTGCTCCGCCCCGGAGGGCTGCTCCGCCTCCAGCTCCGCCCTGGAGGGCTCCCGAATCTCCTGCTCTGCTCTGGAGGGCCTTTGCCCAACCAGTTCTGCCTCAGTCTCCTGGCCCCCCCCCCCCCACCGCTCCCCTGGACTGTTTCTTCCTGTTGTTTCTGTTGAAGCGTCTGGAAGCCGTTCCTTGGGGGGGGGGGGGGGGGCTATGTCACACCAGGCCAG
The DNA here is from genome assembly GCF_049309525.1 of Garra rufa. Lineage (NCBI taxonomy): Eukaryota > Metazoa > Chordata > Actinopteri > Cypriniformes > Cyprinidae > Garra > Garra rufa. Next base: position 32,347,450 of record NC_133362.1, on the reverse strand, counting down.
CAGAGGGAGCCTTGCCCCTCACTGACTGTTGCTGCTCCCTCTGCTGCTTCGCTGGTTACTTCCTGTTTGTCAGCCATAAAAGCCAGCTCAGCACACACACTCACCGCGAAGTATTGTTTTGCTCCAGCGGACTCTACCGAGCGTTTTTCCTTGTTCCCAGGTTTTCCAATTTCCTTGTTGTTTTTCCCTAGCCCTAGCCATAGTTCTGTTTTTGTTTTCTCAGTCTTAGCCATAGTTTCCTAGTTTCTTGTTTTCATTTCATTTGTTTACTTTGGACTGCCCTCCTGGATTTTGACCCTACGCCTGTTTCTTGGATTACGCTCTTGGATTATTTTTGCTGTTGTTGTTTGCTGGTGTTTTCGACCCTGTCTGTCTGACTACGATCTTCATAATAAAACCTTGCATTTGGATCCTCACTCTCAGTCGTCCCGCTTGTTACACATGGATGTTCAAGGTTCTTTATAGAACCATTGATGCCAATAAAGAACCTTTATTTTTAAAAGTGTACACAATTTCTAGCAGCTGAAATATTTTATAGTTCAGCATAATTTGAAAAATGCATAATCATAGAAATTTTAATGACTAAAATAAACATTTTAAATAAAAATTTCCTGATATTTCCATGTTTCCCATGACCCTGGGATCACTGATTGATAAATCATTGGAAACTGTGTATTACAGTGTAGTTAGGCATGTAATGAATACAGTTTGTGTATACCCGATACTGTACAAAAAATAACGTTTAAAAAGTCTAAAAAACATTCTATTTTAAATTATTGTCTAATTTTTTACAACATTTTTTATTAAAAATTAAACTGTCAGCATAACAATTTAATTAAATAGTTGATCATTTAGGGTAAAAAGTAGCACAAACAATTTTAGAATGCAGAAATTAGAATCCTATATTTTTAGGTAAAACCGAATGATTATGTTATCCAGTACTTTTTTCATAATTTTATGTAATAAGCTGTTTTTAAATTTCAAAATCCTAAAAAACCTTTTGGCCCCACTTTATATTAAGAGGCTTTACCTACTATGTACTTACATCAAAAAATAAGTACAATGTACTTGTGTTCATATTGTATTGCAAAACACTTGCTGCTATTGAGGTGAGATACGGGTAAGGTTTGGTGGTATGGGTAGGTTTAAGAGTGGGTTAATGTATATAAAATATAAATGTAATTACAGAAATAATTACATATTTAATAACATGCAGGCATTTTTTTAAATGTACGTACAATGTAAAAACATCTATGTACATAAGTGCATTGTATCAAATGATTAATTAAAATGTAAGTACATGCTACCTATTATAAAGTGGGATAAAAAATTTTATATGCATGTTTAAATAAAAAATACCAGATTTAAAAAAAACAGGTCTCACACTCTTGGGCCCCAGTGTATGTAGACTTGGTATATCAATACATAATTCAATTAATGTGCAGTCACAGGTGTGCATATAACTTCAGACGGGGACTATGCATCTTAAAAGATCTGTTTGGCATGTGGATGTAATGAAAAAGTCTCACCCTTCGAGACGTGTTAAGCAGCACACAGCCGTGGACATCGGTTTCTGTAGGAAAGAGAGAACAGGAGGCCTGAGGGGTGAATACGGTATGCCAAAACAACAACCACCATAAAACCGCTTTTAGAGTTTTTGAGAACAACTAGATTCAAAGAGAACACTCTGATAGCATAAAATTGTTCAAAAAACAGCAACAGTGAACATAAAAGCCATCTGCATCAGAGAGCCCCTATTGTGATCTCCTCAATTTAACCCAACATCACAACTATCTGCTATGAAACAATTCATTCCCTGAATACAAAACAAAATATCACTCCCACAACACTGTTTATTAGTAACCGCCAAATACATCACAGCACACTCCATGGATCACGAGCATCGTCCAAACTCTGAAGGGGACGGGACGGGATGTACTCGTGTCCGTGCATGTGTTGCCGTGTCCCTGTCTGTCCTTTATTTGCTTAATTCATGTTTGGTATTGTCCTCAGGTTTGCAGGTTGAGCTCGAAACCCTCACGTGATGGCTGCATGCTAAGTCCTCCTCCATATAGAGATTATATAAAGCAGACAGCCTTTATCAAATAGAGATCCCTCAGTCCTGTGCGCATGGTCCGCAAGAAGTCCTGCCCCTGGAAAGAGATATTCAGGCAGGATTACCACGACCCACGGCTGACTCCTCCGCTGCCTTAGCTCCAAGATTAAACAGCCCCTCGGATGGGTTCGGGATTAAAAGGGGAAAATTGAGAATAAAAGCACCACTTTAAAAGCACAACTTTGAGTTTTAATAAGAGGTAAGTCTATGTGTTAAACTAATAGGGTTACATAACCTCTCAAACCTTTTAATGGCTTAAAGTCACACGTGAAACCGCTTCTTTTATTCTCTCCTCTCACATCCGTCTGTCCTTCTGTCACTTTTCCATTTGTCATCTGCATTTTCAGATGGTTGCAAGTACACATCATACATTTAACAATTAAGTGAGGTCATATCATGTTGAACCCAAATGTACTGCAATATATAAGCACCTAATTAAAGCTCACTGAGTTGCTGGGTATAAATCTCAAAAACACTGTATTAACATAAGATAAAAGGCAGCATTAATTGAGCTCAAACTACACTGGTGCAAACCCTAATCCGAGGAGAATTCAGCAATTAGCCAGTTATCAAAACCACATCCAATCATACCAGCATCAATGATTTGCCGGAGGCTGGTAATAGTCAGACGTATGCTCACCCCCGTGGTCTTCTGAAACGAGGAGCCAAAACTCTTCTCTCTGTTTATTTATTCAGTCGAATGTAAATTCATGTTCCATTGAAGTTTACATAGTTTCTAGATTAAAATGTAAAAATGTACTCTAATTTAACAAGCAACAAATACTGTAATAAGTTCAAAAGTATGGGGTTGTTTTTAATTTGTAATGTTTTTAAAAGAACTCTTTTATTCTCACTCAGGCAGCATTTACTTGATTACATTACAGTAAAAAAAATTAACATTGTGAAATATTATTACAATTTAAAATAACTATTCTATACTATTTATACTTAATTTCAAATAAAATGTATTCCTTTGGTGCAAAGCTCAATTTTCAGCAGCCATTACTCCAATCTCTTAGCATCACATTATTTTTCAGAAATCATTCTAAAAATTTCTAATCAATGATGCAAACAATTGTACTGCTTACTGGTTTTCTGAAAACTATAATCTATATTTTTTATGAAGAATCAGCATTTATTTAAAATATACATTTGAGGTCAAAAGTTTACATACAAATTTACATACAAAATGTTAAGAGTGATCATACAAAATACATGTTATTTTTTATTTAGTACTGGCCTGAATAAGATATTTCACATAAAAGACATTCACATATAGTCCACAAGAGAAAATAATAGTTGAATTTATAAAAACGACCCCATTCAAAAATGTACATACGCTTGATTCTTAATACTGTGTTGTTACCTGAATGATCCACAGCTGTGTTTTTTTTTTAAGATCTGGGGAGAGAAAACTCAGGGTAAATATAACTTATTTTGTCCACTGGTAAACATGTAAGTATCTTCTGAAGGGCAGTACTAAATGAAAAAAATATGATATTTAGGCAAATTAAGAAAAATGTGCACATCTTCATTCTGTTCAAAAGTTTTCACCCCCGGCTTTCAAAACATCGCGTTTCCTTCTGAAGCGTCAATGAGCGTTTAAACCTTCTGTAACAGTTGCATTTGAGTCCCTTAGTTGTCCTCAGTGTGAAAAGATGGATCTCAAAATCAAAATCAGTCATTGTTGAAAAGGGTTCAAATAAAACAAAAGAATTTGTGGGACCTTAAGGATTTTTCTGAAGAACAGCAGGCAGTTTAACTGTTCAGGACAAACAGCTGTGGATCATTCAGGTAACAACACAGTATTAAAAAAGTGTCTGTAAACTTTTGAACGGGGTCATTTTTAGTATTTTTTTTTATTAATTCAACTATTGTGGACTATATGTAAACATTTTTTTATGTGAAATACCTTATTCAGGTCAGTACTAAATAAAAAATAGCATGCATTTTATATAATCCCTCTTATATTTGGTAAATAATTAACATTTTCCAGATTCTACAAGGTGTATGTAAACTTATGACCTCAAATGTAAATCTTTTGCAACATTTACTGACACTTTTGACCAATTTAATAAATCTGTGCCTAATAAAAGTAATTTTTTAAAGGGGACATCAGATGCCCATTTTCCACAAGTTGGCATCATTGTTCATGGTCTTCATGAAATGTCTACAACAGAGGTTCTCAACTCTGGCCCTCGAGGTCCACTTTCCTGCAGAGTTTACCTCCAACCTTGATCAAACTCACCTGCCTGTAACTTTCTAGTAATGATGAAGAGCTTGATTAGCTTGTTCAGGTGTGTTTGATTAGGGTTGGAGCTAAACTCTGCAGGAAAATGAACCTCGAGGGCCAGAGTTGAGAACTCCTGGTCTACAACATACTTTGGTTAAAATTCCTCAATGGTCGTGTTTAAAAAAACACCTTTTTACAGCTCTGTTCAAAGTGAAATTCAAAGTGAATTTGCCCTCTAATGTCTCCTAAAAATTTTAACAAAAATCTTACTGACCCAAAACTCTTGGACGGCAGGGTATAGTATTGGTTTAGTGTATATTAACCCACTATTAAATTATATTAAAACAAAAAACTATTTTTTAAACATCCCCATTTACATTACTTCAGAAATAATGACTACAATAATACAATGACAAGCACATTTCGTGTACCATTTATTTCAACAAACCCTCAGTAAACACTGAGAGTGTGGAGAAGGTTGTGGGCATGATGATGAATATTTAATTTCACCAAGCTGCATGCTTGCTAAAAAACGGCTCACTCACAGGCACCGCTGGGTAGTAACTGATTACATGTAGATTCCAAAAATTAGGTACTTGCAACTGGATTACTGCACATTTTATTTTATTTTAAACATTACACATTAAAGTTACTTTTTTAGGGATTACATAATTACATATTATTCACACAAAGGTAGAAAATTATTCAAACTTTATTGATCCTCCCTCATTATTTCTAAAATTTACTTTCTAGAAAACTGAACTGTGTTTCATGGTATTTAGCTTTCACTAATTTCACAAATGGCCATGTGAATGTCATGTAAAATCATTTGTGATCCATGCTTCTAAAATTGGAAACAAAAGCATCTCTCAATGAGTTTGGCCATGTATGAGTATGAGTCATGTATGAATCATATCCAATGATTTTTACTATAGTATAATAGTGTAAAAGTAATCAAACATTACCTAAAATGAGTAATCTAACAGATTACATGACTGCATTTTTGTCATGTAATTTGTAATCAGTAATGGAATACAATTTTCAAGTAATCTACCCAGCACTACTTACAGATAATTTCTTGTTTTTCAAGAAATTTAAGTTCATTTTGACATGAATGCAACACAAACTGGTCATGGAAGAGATGTAACAGCTCATCAGCTGTTACATCAATCAATCCATTTCCTAAAATTTGTGAAAGAGTAATCAGCCAATCATAGTGCTGCAAAGACTAAGACGTGCATTGTCTCCTATTGTCAGTGGGCTCAAGGGAGGCAAAAGAGACACTGCCTCCCACTAGAACTCTATTGACTGGTGTGTGACTGTGTTACTTCAGAAAAACGAGTGGTTTAGACACCATTTGATCTCATATTAGGTAATATTTGTTTTGCTTTATTTTTGTAGCGTGTAATTATTTCTCACCACCCCTGCCTCACCCCCAGCAATCAAGGAGCATTAAAAACCCAGCAGTTTGCTAAATAACATGGCTGGGTGCTCGGTTCGGCCAACTGCTGAAATCATAGGAATTATCACTTAAAACGAAATGTTTGGAGGCTCTGGCTTATAAATATTCGAACACACACACTCGCGTGCATCCTACACAGTTCAAACTCTTAGCAGTATGTCAGAGGAGTGGAATTTGGTTTTAATCTAGACAAGTGCTGACGGCTTGTGCGCCGAGGATGACAGAACATCAGACCGGATGAGACAACGTGTGAACAAACCCCACTCATCCTAATGTGAGCCCACCAAATGCACAGCAGGAGTCACTCGCGCAGAAAAAAGAATTTAAAACAGAACTAACTGTATTTGAGTAAACAGAGAAAGAACATTTGCTCGTCTGGTTCTGGGTCACCTGTCTAGTGATATTACTGAAGCTGCGCTTACTTTCAACAGCAGCAGCGCGTTAGGGCAAATAGCATCTCTAATAATAGATATGTTACATCATCCATGAGACATTATAAGTTTCAAATGTTTTCAGTTATGCAAAACCGTAAATGCAGCAAAAAATTGTAATGGGAGTATATTGTAGCATATTTTTTCTCCTTGAAGTCCAATTATGATGCTACCCGAGGTTTCTTAGACTAAAAAGAGTTCTAGTTCTACATGGCTACTTTCCAGCCTCTTTCCAATCTCTATTAAACAGGTTTTCCTACTGTACTTATAAAACTTCTATATGTAAATGACTTGTGATTAGCTAAACTCCGTGACAGGTCAAGACGCAGTTTTTTTTTTTTAAATGCTAATTATTTTTATGATTTAGATCCATTAGCAGCCCTGTATTCACCATTAGTCAGCATAATACTGTAGCATAACAAGTTATACAAGTGTTACGGTGATCTAACTTTTTTCCAGATGTGGACAAGAATCAACGATCAACCCCAGAGCAAGTGATTCATTGGTACTTTAGTACTTAAGGTTGAGTAAACGCACCTTTTTGTAGATGTGGGCGCACATCCAACATACAGATTTACGAGAGATAATAAAAGCTTTGTTTGGACAGGACTAGATTTACCTGAGTAGGTTAAGTAAATATGCATTTCACAAAAACAAATTATGATTTTAACCCTTTTTGTGCCAAACTGTCTAATGTTTTTTTTTGGCTAATTCATTCTGAGAAGTAATCCAGCGTCTTTGAATACAGCATTTCTCCTCATTTATTTTGACCCTTGTTGAATATTGTGACTAAACCGCCAGGTGAACCTTCATTACGGATTCAGCAACCTGTGGGAACTTTTTCGCAAGACACAAAATACGTAGCGCCTTGTACATTTCATGACATATTCGATGTGAAATGACCACTGTGTGGCGCTAAAAGAGTGTTTGTTTTCTTCCTAGGAACAGATGAACGTACATACGGTATGTTTAATGTGACGTAGATTTGAAATGTCCAGTGGCACTATGACTTTAGTTTTTCGATCTCTCATCTTTCAGCTCTTTTCAATCATAAGTCATGTTTTTCATGGGATTCATACCCAAGTATTCCGCATCATAAGTTCAATTCCATGCCGGCTGAGCTACTGAGCCATCTTGTTACGCCCGGAAAGCGATACATATGAAGCTGTAATCATACCTTGTACAAAATTGATTACAAGTGCTCGCTGTTTACTGCCTCTAGTGTTCATTTCTGTTGGAAACTGCAGTGGCATGTACTTATTGGTATGTATTTCGCATCTTGTGAAAATCTTCCCACAGGAATGGTTTCGTCATGAGATCAGGTAGGAATTTAGACAACTTTATTGGCAATTTTATGAATAAAATATCAGCTGGTGGTTAATGTACTGCTAGCATCCCAATAATTTAAAAAGAAACTATATCAATAAAGAGTATCAATAAACAATGATGATGAAAAATGATGAATGCAATAACAATTGTTTTTCAATTCGTCCTTGCAGATTTTAGAACACTGGAGTTTTCTCTGAGGGGGCAAAGGAGGCAGTGTCTCCTCAAGAAACTGGAAAAAAATTCATAGTACAAAAAAAACACCACCAATATTACAAAATATGACAAAGTGTATAAATCACTTGTTTTTCGAAAGATTCTAACATGACAATGCCTCTGTGTATAAGGCAAGTTCAAAAAGAAATGATTGATTCGGTTAGAGTGAAAGAACTTGACTGGTCTGCATAAAGCCAAGTCCTAATCCCAGCTGAACACCTCTGGTGTGACTTTAAATGCAGACCTTGAGCCAAAAGCTTATCACCAAACACCAATGACTTGTACATATAGGTACAGTCATTTTAGACACTTCCAAAACTGTTGCAACAGAGATGGAAATACAGCTTTTAAATACATGAAGTTTCCATCTTTGTTGCCACAGTTTTGTAAGTGCCTTTTTCTGTTCTAAAGAAGGATGTGTCCCAATAATTTAGTCCATATAGTGTACAGTCATGGCCAAAAGTTTTGAGAATGACACAAATTCACAAAGTTTTCACAAAGTTTGCTGCTCAACTGCTTTTGGATCTTTGTTTCAGTTGTTTCTGTGATGTACTGAAATATAATTACAAGCATTTTATACGTTTCAAAGGTTTTATCGACAATTACATGACATTTATGCAAAGAGTCAGTATTTGCAGTGTTGGTCCTTCTTTTTCAGGACCTCTGCAATTCGACTGGGCATGCTCTCAATCAACATCTGGGCCAAATCCTGACTGATAGCAACCCATTCTTTCATAATCACTTTTTGGAGTTTGTCAGAATTAGTGGGTTTTTGTTTGTCCACCCGCCTCTTGAGGATTGACCACAAGTTTTAAGATCTGGGGAGTTTCCAGGCCATGGACCCAAAATGTCAACGTTTTGGTCCCCGAGCCACTTAGTTATCACTTTTACCTTATGGCACGGTGCTCCATCGTGCTGGAAAATGCATTGTTCTTCACCAAACTGTTGTTGGATTGTTGGAAGAAGTTGCTGTTGGAGGGTGTTTTGCTACCATTCTTTATTCATGGCTGTGTTTTTGGGCAAAATTGTGAGTGAGCCCACTCCCTTGGATGAGAAGCAACCCCACACATGAATAGTCTCAGGATGCTTTACTGTTAGCATGACACAGGACTGATGGTAGCGCTCACCTTTTCTTCTCCAGACAAGCCTTTTTCCAGATGCCCCAAACAATCGGAAAGAGGCTTCATCGGAGAATATGACTTTGCCCCAGTCCTCAGCAGTCCATTCGCCATACTTTTTGCAGAAGATCAATCTGTCCCTGATGTTTTTTTGGAGAGAAGTGGCTTCTTTGCTGCCCTTCTTGACACCAGGCCATCTTCCAAAAGTCTTGGCCTCACTGTGCGTGCAGATGCGCTCACACCTGCCTGCTGCCATTCCTGAGCAAGCTCTGCACTGGTGGCACTCCGATCCCGCAGCTGAATCCTCTTTAGGAGACGATCCTGGCGCTTGCTGGACTTTCTTGGATGCCCTGAAGCCTTCTTAACAATGCAGTTTTTTTCCGGGATTAAGTTAATTTTCATGGCAAAGAAGGACTATGCAATTCATCTGATCACTCTTCATAACATTCTGGAGTATATGCAAATTGCTATTATAAAAACTTAAGCAGCAACTTTTCCAATTTCCAATATTTATGTAATTCTCAAAACTTTTGGCCACGACTGTAAGTACAAGTCATTGGTGTTTGGCGATGAGATTTTGGCTCAAGATCTGAATTTAAAGTTACACAAAGTGTTCAGCTGGGATTAGGATTTAGCTTTATGCAAAACAGTCAAGTTCTTCCACACTGACTGAATCAATGAATCAGAGTCATTGTCATGTTAGAATAGAAAAGGAAAGAACAGCTGAACATCAGTTCATAAATAAAATATATCATTGCTTAAATAAAATTGTTGTTTAAACTGTTACTGCCTTGAGTAATTATTGTGGAATAAATGTAAAATGCTTAAAAACACTAACTTGATGAGGTTCATACTTGTTTTTAATAAATAGTTTAATGTAAAAATGTAGTGTGCATAATGTTTATTTAACCAATAAAATGTGACTGGGATATGAATTTACATTTAATTGAAAAGTGAGGACTAAAGCAATTCAGCTATATTTGTCCTGTTGCATGCACTATATACTAAAAAGTAAATTACAATGGAGATGTCAGCGGTTTCCCTTTTTTTTCAATTGTCATCTTTGATTACATTTTCCTGCAGAGACTGAGGACAGAAAGAGGAGAAGACGACTTTGTGCGGTTTTGAGTGACAACAGGTGACCTGTCACCGTGTGTGGGTTTGGTGGGGGCGCTGCGACATAATCACAGCACACCTGAGACTGTTGCCGTGGCAACAACTGACCTGCTAACCTGAGCATCTCCAGAGCTAATCAACAGCTCTGGGTCTAACTGCCATCCCACCCTGAACTCGCTCGCAAACACACACATTCACTGACCTGTCCCTCCTTGGTGTGTCTGGTTGCCGTAGAGATGAATGTCATCTCCTGATGGGATGGGAGAGTCCTGGCCCTCCTCTCGCTCCTCGCTCCCCTCCTCTTGTTCTTCTCTCTCCCTCTGTTCTAAGAGACACACACACACACACACAACAGCCTCAATCTATATACACTTTTTAACACACGTTTCAATATGAACAAAATGTTTGCAAATATTAAAAATGCTACAGTAAAAACATGCTTCAGTGAAAAACTGTAAATGGTTTAACATTAGACGTAAGACATTCCCAAAAGTCATATACAGTTGCACTCAAAATTATTCAACCCCCTACAGAGACTGCAGTACAGTTAACTGGCACAAAGTGATAATGTTAATATATAATGTTTATTAATAACACAGCTATGTCATAATTATTCAACCCTTATTCAGCATTGCTGTTTTTAAGTCACTTATTTTTATGGTAGGGAACAAAATTGTCTTAAAACACAATTAAGGCTTAAGAAACTCTATTAAAAAAAAAAAAACAGAATTAGCTTGGGCTGTTACACATATATACATTTAGCCCATGCATTTGCTGAAGTTAAGTAGCAAATACGGCAAATCAACAGAGCTCTCAGAAAAGCTATGGAAAAGAAATAGTTTTATTCTATTAGAAAGTCTAAGGCTACATAAAGATTTCCAAGACATTAAAAGTTCCTAGAGACACAGCTGGGAGTCTTATTCCTTAGTTTCAAATGTGTTGTACCAGAAAACCTTTGAGGGTGTTGAACAAAAATCCCAATATCATAAAATGTTTGATCAGAGCAACTGAGAAAAACCCACAACGTACAGCCAAAGACTTGCAAGATGACTCGACAAAAGGAGAAAAAAACATTTCAATGCAGTGTAAAAAAAGAACACTAGACAAGTATGGCCATCATGTTGAGGCATCTTGAAGAATACCACTCTTGACCAAGAAGAACAAAAAGGCTGACTTGAACATGCTAAAATTAAATTGGATAGCCCTGTTGATTTCTGGAAGAATGTTTTATGGTGTGACCAAACTCAACTTTTTGGACCCATGGATCAGTGGTATGTCTGGTGCAAAAATTATAAGGCAAAACCTATAAGCAGAAGAACACCATCTCCATGGTCAAACATGAAGATGGACCAGTCCTGTTATAGGGGGATTTTACTGTTGCAGAAAGGGGAAATCATTAATGATGGAAGGAAATAATGGATTCTTTGAAGTATCAGGCCATTTTGGCAAGAATTGTGATGCCTTTGGTGCAAAGACTGAAGCTGATGATCAATGGTTCTTCCTGCAGGACAATCATCCCAAAGTAAAAATCCGAAATCTACTTATGCTTGGTTCAGGGTTCGGTCATAGAATCTTCTTGAGTGGTCTGTTCAGTCTTCAAATATAATTTTTATTGAAAATATTTGGTTGAATTTGATGAAAGCAGTGGCAATGGAAAAAAACAAAGATTATCAATGATCCTAAAGCTTTTTTAAGTAAGGAATTGGTCAAGATTACAGCTAAGTGCTTACAGGCAGTGTTTATTGGTGGTTTTAAAAAATAAAAGATTCTGCACCAAATTTCACTTTTGGGGTTGAATAATTTTGAACATGAATGTTTAGAGCCAATTAGATTTTTTTTTTTTTTTTTTTAATTATCAACTTTACATCGGCGCCGATAACCTTGTGGGCAGCGCGTCAACATACAGTGCCGTTGTGCTCCGGGCATCCCGTGTTTGAATCCTGGCTCGAGGACCTTTTCCGATCCCGCCCCCTATCTCTCTCCCACTACGTTTCCTGTCATTTCTGATCTGTCCTATCATAATAAAGGCAAAAACGCCAAAAATAAATCTTTATAAAAAAAAATATATATATATATATATATATATATATCAACTTTACGTTCTCAGAATCACTTAAATGTGTATTAATAAACTTTCTCCAATAGTTTACTGATGCCTTTGTTGAATTGTTTTCATAAAATTTTGTTCTCTGCAGCAAAATGTCTTGCAGGTCAAGGGGGTTGAATAATTTTGATTGCAACTGTTTTTCATGTAAATTATTTAGTTTCTTCTCATTTTTGATATCCGTAAGGTACATTAGGGTGTTTTGTGTTCTAGTTTATGTTATTTGTGTTGTGTTTACTACATTATTTTATTGTCGCTTGTTACTCTGATGGTGTGTATGACCCTGCACACTGTCTATATAGGAGTATTAGCCATGTGTTAAGGACAGGCCACTTGTTTGTGATTCATTATGTGACTTTCTAATGAACCACCTGTATTATTATGATGGTTATCAGCACTTTTTAAAGGTAAAAGCAGATTTTGGTAGTTTATGTTGTGTTTTCTTGGTATATATCACTTAATGAACTATATGATTATAAGTTGTGAAATATACAGGCAACGATATGCAGTGTTTGGGAGTAACTAGTTGTATGTAATGGTGTTACATGTCATTCATTCTAAAATAAATGTAATTAATCAGTGTTGGGAAGGTTACTTTGTAAATGTAATTCAATTTAAGTTACTCAATTTAAAATGTAATAAGTAGTTTTTTAGTTTTCTTTTCTATTTCTAAGAAATGTTTTTAAAATATTTTTAAAGATTTAAAGCAGGAAGGGTTGACCTTACTGTAATACTCAACACTAATTACTGTCAGACTTTCAAAACCCTTCATTACTTGAATTAAGTTTATAATAATTTAATTTTAAAGCACATCCACCACAAAATTAGACTTTAGCACCTCTTTTTACTTTGATCATTCTGAGGTTAAATACTGATTTAAACTCATAACAGGATATAGTTTAATAGCGATGATTTTGTTTTTTAAATCACAGCTATGACAGGAAACACTGCCTTGGAAAAAAAACTGCTAATCTTAGGCAAAATTAGAAATTAAAACAGTTATTATTCAATGTTGTAAACTCCTGAAACACTGGTCTCATATTTTAGCAAAGAAGTACTATGCAATTCATCTGATCACTCTTCATAACATTCTGGAGTATATGCAAATTGCTATTATAAAAACTTAAGCAGCAACTTTTCCAATTTCCAATATTTATGTAATTCTCAAAACTTTTGGCCACGACTGTAAGTACAAGTCATTGGTGTTTGGCGATGAGATTTTGGCTCAAGGTCTGCATTTAAAGTTACACAAAGTGTTTGAGAGCAGTCAGTGCAATTTCGGAAAGAAATCAATTAAATCTGTATGTGGGTGTGTGTGTAAAAATATTGAAATGAACCCCCTATTGTAATCGTTAACATTTTCACAAGTAACTCTAATTTATTAGTTACATTTATTTTGTAATCAAATTATATAGCACTGTTACATGTAACTAGTTACTCCCCCAAACTAACTGTAATTAGTTACAGTTACTAAGAAAAAATGTGGTAAAGTCTAATTTTGTGGTGACTGTGCTTTAAAGTAAAATTATTATAATCTTAATTCAAGTGATGACAGATTTTGAAAGTCTGGCAGTAATCAGTGATTAACATTCGTTAGAAATTTAGAAAAGTAATCAAAAAAGTAATCAAATGTAATCAGTTACATTACTACATTTAATAAACACTACACTACTTATTACATTTTAAATAGGGTAACTTGTAATCTGTAACCTGTTGCATTTCCAAAGTAACTTTCCCTAAACTGGGAAATACCGGAAACATTGCCATCGTATTTATACAGTGAATTTCTTGCAACCACAGCTGTAATTTTTATTTTTGTACTGTAAATTTGCCAGGATATTTTTTTACAGTTTACAATATTTGAGATCTTTCTAAAGTTAAATACAGATTTAAAGAAACAGAAACAGCTATGATACTGTTTTTGAAATCAAATTTTTGCATAGCTATGACAGGAAACACTGGCATCTAACAATGGCTTGAAAAAACTTCAGCTCTATGTAGAGAGTTATAAACCTGATTGATGCTTCCATGGGTCCTTGGCAAATTGCTATATGACTCAATGTGCTATGTTTGAATGGATTTCAACATAAAGTCCTAAAATGGTAGTTTCTTGATGGTCGCGCCACATGACATTTTATAAAATGGAAATCATCGGACAAAGTTTGTTTGTATATTATGATGGAAATACAAATACAAATGCTTCGCAATTTTATACAGGATTGCAAAACACTTTGGAAATTAGGCCAAATAGTGCAGAAAATTAATCTGAATAAAAACAGGACAATAGGCTAATAATGTTTCCAAAACATCAGTTATGGCCAGACAGTCGCACCACATGATATTTTGACACTTTAAATAACAGAAAAATTACAAATAACTAATGTTTTTGAAAAGTTAGAGTACATACATAGAGGTACTTCACATATATCTTCATCTTTTTTATACATTTAAACTATTTTTTAACTGAAAAAAATGCATTTGGACAGAAATGCTAGGCTTCACGTCATTGACTCATTAATAAAATATAATAAAACAAATATCTAACTTCAACTAATCTTTATTAATATTACAATTTTTTTTCAATTTCTACATACATACCTACACTGACCCTATAAACTATTGAAGTTACAGTTAATATACAGATTTAATGTGACAATGTACATTCAATCCATCCATTGTAAATTGATATTCCCTTCAATTCCTCAACGCAAACACGGCAAGGCTTCAATGATCCATACATTTCTCTCATTTTTCCTGTTGAATACAAAGTGTTCTTGGGGTTTAATACCCCACAGATGTGACTGTGTAGCCAGAGTGTGGCTGAAGCTGTGATTTATCCACACATGGCAGCTCGTTATTGTTCTCGCTTCTCTGGCTGAATGTGGCATGTGAGTGGCTATCGGTTCCATATCTTTCTCCTCATCTATTCATTTATTCACTAATCCTTCCCTCTATTATTCTCTATGTAAAGCTGGAGAAGAGAGGGGGCTGTTAATCCACGTGTGCTCATTGACTCCACCGCCCTGGACCTACGGTGAACGGGCGAGAGGATATTCCTCTCCCCGACGACGGCGCTCCCCTTTTTTCCCCTTTTCTCGCTCGCTCTTTCAAGCTCAGAGCACCGTGGTTGATCATATTCAGAAGTGTTTGATTCACTGAAAGCCTATTCATGAACAAATTAAATAATTTATTGAAAATACCCCACATACTTTGTTATAATTACGTACGTATAAACAAGAGCCCCTTGAATTGAACTGAGAGAGAGAGAGATGACATAAACAGTGATTTCTGAAATGGCATAATGAGAGAATACTTGAGAACATGCCACAAGCTTTACTTGCACTAACGAATTTTACACATTTAATTTTACAGACAACATTTCTAGGCACTAGAAAGAGACACTTCTTTTTTTCAACTTGGATTTTGCTGCATTGGGCTTCAATGCAGCAAAATCTAAGGCAGAAAATTTCTCTCTCTTTGACGCAGATGAGAAATCCGGAAATATTACGATTTGAATATTTCTGCGAGTCAGAAATGAGGGCATGTTTTAAATACTGTAGGAAGGAGTTTCCTTCTGCCCGTGTTTTACTCCCAAGCGTGACCTTCACACCTCTCCTCCAGGCCATGTGTTGAACAACAAACACACAAAGCAACTCCTACAAACATTTACTCACCCATCTCTTGATAGAAGTATCCATTCTTAGCCATCCCTGAGGAGGGAGCCTCTGCAAGAGAAATTTAAACCACAATTAACAAAAGACGTCAAATAACTGAGTGTGTGTTAAATAACACAGCGTGAGTAAGTGTTTCTGATTACTGTAAGAGAATGAAGCAGGTTTGATCGAGCACTGATTCTTCAGTACTGGGACAAAACAGGCTGCAAAAAGTATTTCAGAAATTAATCCACAAATTATTATGGATCAATTTGTTCAACATGTTCGGGTGCATTTTCTCCCAAAATGTGTTTTTCCTCTCATCAACAGATACAAAAATTCTGTGTAAAATAGTTATTATAAATATTGATCAATCTACCATTTACTTTAATAAATAAATAAATTTAGACTACAGGATGGTTTCAAATTGATATTCAGCTCTACCTATTGAACAGTCACCACTGCAAGACAGAAAATATTAAGTATTACATTTAGAAGCCTTTTTTCTAAGGTTATTTGCTTCTACCAAGTTCAACAATTTTGAGCTGACATATAATAACTGTGATCTGTAAAAATATAAGCATAAATAAGCATTATTTTTTTAAACTCATAGCAGGTTAAATATCTTCTTCCGAGTTTGTATCAAGTAATTCAGACTTTTTTTCTTGCAATTGTTACTTTTTTTGCAAGTTATAAAGTCATTTGGGGCAGCCGTGGCCTAATGGTTAGAGAGTCGGACTTGTAACCCAAAGGTTGCGGGTTCAAGTCTCAGGTCCGGCAGGGATTGTAGGTGGGGGAAGTGAATGTACAGCACTCTCTCCACCCTCAATACCACGACTGAGGTGAGTCCATTGAGCAAGGCACTGAACCCCCAACTGCACCCCGGGCGCTTGGATGGGTTAAATGCAGAGCACAAATTCCTAGTATGGGTCACCATACTTGGCCTCACGTCACTTCCTTTCCATTTTTTCATTTTTAAGAACTGTGAGATAAAAACTCACAATTTTGAAATTTTTTTCCTTGAAACTGATTGTATCTTGTAATTCTGACTTTTTCCTGCAATTGCAGGTTTTTATCTCTTAATTCTGACTTTTTTTCTCACAATTGCAAGTTTTTATCTCACAATTCAGATTTTTTTTCTCACAATTCAGAAAAAAAGTCACAACTGCGAGATAAAAACTTGCAATTCTGACTTTTTTCTTACAATTGTGAATTTTATCTCGCAATTCTGACGTTTTTTCTTAGAATTAGAGATTATAAAGTCTAGAGCTGGGCGGTATGACCAAAAATTTATATCACGGTATTTTTCAAAATTATACGGTATCACGGTATATGACGGTATTTTTTTTTTCATGCATGACTAGGTGTTAACCACATTTCCTAATAAATTAGAGACTAATTACTGCAGTATATTGGCTTACATTAACCGGACTATTAACCCAGGTTTGAATGGTCTCACAAAATGCTGTTGTTCACAAAGAAGTGACAGTGGCACTCATAATTGTAATGAGGTGAAGAAATCAGAATTCATGATTTGCAGTCAAAATACACAACACTTTATTGTGCATTCTTCACAAGTTCACATTTACAAGTCTACGCGTTTCTCTTCCAGCAGGAGGCGCTGTCAGAATGGTAGTATACAAAGTAGCGCAACAAATGATTTTGAAACGTGCAGCGCTCATATTTATTCAATGGATAGCCTTTTGAAGTTTCATCGCAATTCTTGTCTTTCAGTCCCCAAATTTTAGACCACCTGAAATCATAATTATGACTTTCATAACCCCCTAATAACACTGCAGTCATCAATGAAAATTAAGAGCTTTATTTAAGACTTTCAAAAACAAACCTTACACAAAATACGTTTCTTTTTTATTTTTTTTTCCCACCATGTTCGGGGCACAAGAAAAATATTAAGGGACTAAATTAATATCAGCATATGAAGTATAATCGTCTCTCATTGTCTGAAAGAATGCACATCAGATGCTGAAAGTCAGTTTTTACTTTCACTTTAACATATTGATCAGTTTCCACGTTGCTTGTGTGATATCCATTGGCTTTAAAACATAAATATTAATAAAAATACAGTATATAGAAAAGACATATCTTTAAAATATTGCGACGTAACACCAACGTAAAGTCATTGTTTTTCTCTCACTGAAAGCTACATCTGTCTGCGCACAATGCGCCGATCTCTGCTCTAGTCATCACTGCAGACACACCCCCTCTTGAAATTTCGGCATTACAAGTTTTGCAAATCGCTAACCCTGGATCTTTCTCAGATATACTGAAATACGTCCACACCTCAGATGTGTTGCTTCAGACAAGCACGTGCAAGCTGCGGTTTCTGTTTGCGTCAACATACGTGTTCCCAGCGCTTTACGCACACACTCACCGGTATTGGGGTATATGAAAAATGAATATCATTAAAAAAAAAAAACACCGGTATTCGGTATGAAAAGGTATACCGCCCAGCCCTAATAAAGTCCAGTTTTGAGGAGAAAAAAAAAGACTGATATGTTCTCAGAATTGCAAGTTTATATCTCACAATTCTGTTCTGTAACACACAATTGCGAGTTATTAAGTCAGAATTGTGAGATAAACACAATTCACAATTATAAAATATAAACTCACAAGTAAGTTTTGTGAGTATACATATTGCAATTCTGACTACAAGTTTATATTACACAACTTTGAATTAATTTCTCAGAATTGCGAGTTTACAATTCACAATCTTACAATTGTGAAATAAAAAGTCGCAATTACCTTTTTTTTTTATTCAGTGGCAGAAACAAGCTTCCATAGGACATAGTAGTTAAAAAATGCATGTTTATATCTGTATTTGTATCTGTTTTTATTCAATTTTATATATATTTTGATGTATATGAAATTTTGAGATATAGTCTGAGAACAATAATTTGTGCTCAGAACATTCAAGTGTTAATCTCTGATTATTTTCAAAGCTGAAACATAATGGCAGGTGAATTTTTCCCATGTATTGTCCCATGTCTCAAGAATCAGTGTGAATATCCAAACGTGAATATGCCGTACACTGGTTATGTCCTTACAATGGTCAATAAACAGACACACACACTCCAAAGAAAAATCACACTGATACACTGATACACACACAAACTCGCATATTTACTAAAAACACATAAACACACGCACAAGGAACCAGCACACATACTCCCACACCTGTGGCCTACATTCATTTGGTGCCGTTTAAGGAGATATTTATGAGGTGAAGTCAGCCGTGACTGAGGTTTCTCTTTCCCCACTTTCTGACTCCCTTAATTGCCAGGTACCTCTCTTTCCAGCAAAACACCCTGTCTAAAGAGAGTATGCATGTACGGCTGGCACAAGTGTACCACAGCACTCACATAGTGGAGCATGAAAATAACACACACACACACACACACACACACACACACACGTACACACAAAAAATATATAACTTGCACATATCTCGTCCTGTCGTACAGAGAACAGACTACATCAGACATACTGACAGAGAGTTTGTCTCATATTTCTCTTCAGTGACAGGCCAAAAACACGAGCTGCTATGCTGTTATATTCTGCAGGATGTAAAAAAGCAGAGTGTGTGAGCGCAGGAAACAGACTGTCTGAATATAAAGCTGATATGAAACTCTGATCAGCTGCGACTGGCCAGTCCAACAAGAAAAGCCTCTGCATGCCTGACAACCCTCGTACTGTGCCTTAAATTAGCACTTATTTCAAATCAATAAAAACTTTCAGTGAAGATATATAACGAAGACATAGCTAAGCTAACATCCTCATGCTCATGTCACTACCTAAATCATTTTATACAATGATTTCTTGAGGGTTATTCTGACAGCTGTGGTATTAGTAATTTGACGCTAACAAAAACAGGGCTGTGAGCAATAGTAGAACAGCCTGTTCAATATGTCGTACTGTCTCAAGGCACTGTGATCTCATTAATATTGTGACAACACACAAACACACACACACGCACACACACACAAAACACGTTGGTGTTATACTGCAACATTAAATAAACCTGCATTTAACACGTCTTTGTTTCATCATTTACTAATAAACGCCACATGTCGCTGAAGTCTTACGATGCTTTACATTTTAGATGCTGTCAATATGTTTATATTAACCCCTTAGTTGTCACCAGCCTAGATTGGCGCCTTTTTTTTTTTTTTAATTGTCTTTTTCCCTATCAAATATTTTAGTAATCATCATAAATTATTTATCATTTGAAAGTAATGCGTTAACATGGAAATGGTACTTTTAAAATCTTTTGGTGTCAAGTGTCATACTACAAAAGGTATTACGGTATTTTACAATCAGAACTTTTTATAATCTTGACAAAATACATGTTGTTGGAAAGGTCTGAGTCTCAGAATAACATATTTGGTGGTCAATTTATGATATAACTAATATTGACAGAGAAATTTAGACATTTGTGACAGAAAAATGCATAAAAAATTATGTTATGAAGTCTGCAAAAAAATTTTATAACAACTTCAAATTTGGAATGTAAGTTATTTAGACATAATGTTTAAATTTTATAATTTAATAGCCATTTTGGATTCAAAAATATTTATCTAAATATTTATTTTATTTAAAATAAAAATGAATACAGTGCTTTTTCTGTACAGTAAATTTAAACTTTTATATTTTTTTTTTAAAAAAATAACACTTCTGCAATATTTTCATGATTGTCTTCTTTAAAAAAAAGAGTCCAACCTTAGATCTGCATTCCGAAGCATTCATGAATTTTTGTAACATTTTAACTTTGGATAGTGCACTTTCACGTCTAAACAAACTTGAGCATGAAATAATCTATAGAGAGTGAAATGTCTACTTTTAAATGAACCAATTCAAATTGGCACTACTGCGAAGATGACGAGTCAGAGTCGTCGAATTCATCCCTTAAACCAAAAACAAAGAAAGCACTAGTTTATCAATAAATTATTAAAACGTTAATGCAGTCTCCTTGCTGTTTTTCCCTGACACATTTATAATTATTATATCCATCGGTGTGCCGTGGCAAGCTTGTTTTACGTACACCTAAATGCTTATTAGGCTATGCAGGCAATTAAAGGCTCATTATTATGATGTATATGGTTTATTAAAAAACGTGCGACTAATACTGAACTAATGCTTGAAATAAACAACTGCTAGTCGACCAGAAAAATCTTTAGTCGAGGGCAGCCCTAGTACAAATGTCATTTTTATTTACTCTAAAGGATGACAGGATTTAAATGTAAAAAAGAATAAAAGAGTAAAAGAACTAGAATTTATTATAATGCATTTGTGCTCTTTGCGAATAATATCTGCATTTTAAAATATGTAGCATACTTAATTCTATACTTAATATGCTGGAAATGGCTCTGTTAATTCCATCACACAAATGATACAGGCTCTTTTCATTTTAAAAGTGTGAAATTTGACCAAAAATAAGTCAAATTCTTTGCATTAGATATTATGCTGATCATAGATTTTGCAAAATACATGCTGAATTTTAAACGTCTAGTTACTTCACACTAATTGATATTAAACTAAATCATTGCACTGCAATTCATGTTTGAGTTCTGTGAACAGTAAACCCTTCCTGGTAGCCTGACAAGCCAGACCCACATAAATGTAGGGTCTGGGCACTCTCCATAGACAGGGCTCAACCGGAGGGGCGGGATAAACGGTTGTCTTTTAAACTCCTTCTCCACGCAATAGGATAGCGCTACAACCAATCCGAGCAACGAAGAAGGTGACGTAGTCAGAGCGATGAAGATTTTTAATGAAAACTTGTGCAGTCTGTCAGCCAAATAATGGACATAGATTTGCACCAGAGCTTTAAAAGTAAACAAAAACATGCACAGACAAATCCAAATTACACCCTGCGGCTCGTGACGATACACTGATGTCCTAGGACACGAAACGATCATTTTTTGCAAGAAACTGAACAGTATTTATATCATTTTTTACCTTTGATACACAGCCACGTCCTTCTGTCATGAGCACGAGTTTAGCATTCGACTCGTTACATGTGAACGCACTCTGCCGTTGTATACGCAAACGCCGTAAGGGGAAATCGGTGAAAAGTCCCGGATGAGTTTGCGCAAACGTAATCTTTTGGCTTTAAATCGGTTTGAACAACCAGGATAAGCGCAAGTAATTACCATTTTGAATAGCCGCTATACACACAATCTCTGTGCACTGTGTAAACAATGAGTGTTGTATACATGCGACAGATCGCTTCCGGCGTTTGCGTATTCTACGCCAGAGCGCGTTCACATGTCACAAGCCGGATGCTGAACTTGTGCTCAGGACAGATGGACGTGGCTGTGTATCGAAGGTAAAAAATGATATAAATACTGTTCAGTTTTTCACGCGTAATTCACGGAACCAGAGAATGTCTGACGGAATTTATGGTCGCAGGTCAGTCGTCATCATGTTAAGCCCGCCCACCGACTCGTGATTGGCCCGGTACATCTTGGATTTTTCGAAATCTTAAGTGAATTCAGAGTAACTAGACTGCCCTTGGAAGCAAATGTAATTTGCTGCCGCTAGGGGCGCGTTTAGATTCTAGGCTACCTTCCTGGAGTTTTCAGGAGACTTTTGTCCAGGATTAGTTCACTCCTGAATTAAAATTTCCTAATAATTTACTTACCCCCATTTTATCCAACATGTTTGTGTCTTTCTTTCTTCAGTCGAAAAGAAATCAAGGTTTTTGAGGAAAACATTCCAAGATTTTTCTTCATATAGTGGTATAAATGGGGATCAACAGGTTGAAGGTCCAAATTGCAGTTCCAATGCAGGCTCTACACAATCCCAGATGAGGAATAAGGGTCTTATTAGGGTTGGGTCGATAGACGATGCCATCGTCCATCGCCGATGGCCAATAGACATCACGATGCTGAGCCGGCATCGCGATCCTCCGCCCCGCCCCCGCAGCGCCCAGCCCCGCCCCCGCCGCAGCAGCAACCCGCTCACGAAAAACACACACTTAATCACTATATAGCCAAATGAAATGCATGCTTTCAATTTCTGCATCTTTACTTATTTTATTATTATTATTATGAGGAAATAATAACAAGGAAGTTGTTAGTGATCACAATACAAATTACAGTGAACTCCTAACAAATTACATGAAAGTTCGTTTACATTAATAAATGAGGCATACAAAAACAGCAGAAAAAAAAAATCTAAATAATTTTTATTAAATTAGATTAAATAAACTACACCAAATATGCCCTTTTCATGGTTTTACCATAATGAACAGAGCTTAGAACAAAAACAAGAGAATATATTTTTTTCCATCGAAATACGAATGTACAATACAAAGCCTAGTATACATTATAAATAACACTTTATCATTCAAATACATTGGGAATATGGAAACACTTGGATTTGTGCCGAAAAACAGAGGTGCGTGAGCCCAACGCGCTATTTTTAGTTTCGCTTTGTTTTAGTTTCTTAACTTTATATATTTAGTTTCATTTCTGTTCTGTTTTGAATACCTCTACATTTAAATCATTCGTTTTGGGTCAGGCGTCAGGGTAACTAACTTATAGTGTTTATAATGTTAATACATAATATTTCGCTTGATTTGGTATTATTTCTGATATTACCCTTTCTCTCTAAACATTCTGCTGCTCAGTAAATGCGTTTGGAGAGAGTGGGTTAAGCAGTAAGCAAACAATGAGAGCGTTATTGAACTTAAAAAAGCTGACTGGTCGAAAATAGTTAAGGACCAACACACATCCTCCAAATGCATCTATATAAACCCGCGCTTGCTCTTGTCTCGTCTGCACGCACGCACTGTCACGATCTAATGCACTTGTTAATGCCGGATCTTTAAAAACAAATACCGGAACGCAAAAATCCAAAATCGGACATTTTCCAGAACAGGATCAGGCTCAAATTAAGCACTGGGGGACACGGTAGGCTACAATTAATCAATTCGTTATGAATAAATTATTTAATAACAACCATCCCTCACCCCCGCCCCCCGCAGACGATGCCATCGTCCATCGCGATGTTTCACATTAGACATCGTACGATGCCAAATTGGTCGACATCGCCCAACCCTAGGTCTTATCTAGAGAAACGATTGGTCATTTTCTAAGAAAAGATTAATTTATATGCTTTTTTAAACAAATGTTCATCTTTCACTAGCTCTGCAATGCGCGTCCATGACTTCATGCATTATGCAATCACATTGGAAAAGTCACACGTGGTTAGTCCTTCGTCTGTGTACTTCGGTTCAAAAAGCCAGGGTAGAGTGAAAAGCTCCATCTCATTTTCTCCTCCAGCTTTAAAATAGTCATTTTTTTTGTAAAAGATGTTCTTTCTTTGCACGTTCGCTTGGTACAAACTCAGTCTGTACTTTCCAACGTGATTATGTAATGCGTTAGTTTGAGCTAGTGCATGACAAGCATTTGTGGTTAAAAAGTATAAACATTTTTATATATTTTTAGAAAATGACCAATTATTTTGCTAGATAAGACCCTGCTTTGAAACTGCATTTTTGACCTTCAACCGATTGGTCCCCAATTGCAGTCCACTATATTGAGAAAAATCCTAGAATGTTTTCCTTAAAACCTGAATTTCTTTGTTTTTGTAGAAAGATATGGGAGTGAATAAATTACAAGGAAATAAACAGATCCTTTAAGGTCATATCGTTGCTTCTGAACAATCGAAACCCAGGTATGTCACCAAACAACACAAGCCTATCCACAGTACAAACAAACCTTTACAATCTCATAGGTGCGTCAAATTAAATACAGCGTTTACACTGTCTGAGGTCTATGTTCACATAAAAGCCCCAAGGTCACCATATAAGCTCACCCTCCCACAGCACAACGACTATTCTCAGGCAGAAAACAGGCAGATTTTTGCATTCCCCTTCATACGCTGCTATTACATGATGCTTGCAACCCACCCAGCTCTAATCAACGGCATGCTCTAGCATTTGCATAAATGGCTTGAGCCAGCAAACTCATAATTCTTTAAATGTCCTCCCGTCGTAACATAATTTAGGAAGCCACGAGTGAGGCAGACGGAAAAAAAACGACTCTCTCCCTCCCCTGCCATTCAAAGCCTGTGACGACACAGCAGTCGATTGGTATTCTGCTCGCGTTCCCGTCAGAACCGTCCCTACAGACAAAACACCTTCAGCCCAGCCATGCCTACAGGCCCTCCGGAGGGGACGCAGTCACTGTGCTATTTACCCCCACTCTGACCTTTCACTGGGTACTTCGTCTCTGCTGCCTCCAGCTATGGGTACTGTGTGACCAACCTTTACCAACCCCTGGCTCAACGTCTGATCTGAAGATATTTCTCTAATGCCACGTTACCGCATGCTTATTTCCATCCGAACGGGGTCCGCCTGTCGATATGCAAAGGAAGTGAGCAGAGCTGATATAGGAAGTGGTGCTGTGGTGTTTTCTGCCTTAAATCACTCAGGGCCAAGCACGGGTATGACTTAAGCATCACACTTCCTCTTTAGAGGTTACTGTATACAGGGCAGGCCAAAGCAGACCAGACACATCAAATCAAACAAGTTATGTTTGCATTCAAATTTGCATTTGCATGATGCAGATCCCTCAAGACACGCTTACGGTTTATGTTTAAAATGCAAAACTCTAATTTTCAAGTCCCCAGCCTCTTCTATAATCACATTTCCTGCAAACCAAAGGGAAAAAAATATTTTTCACGTGGAGACGTGATCAAAGCCGAAGTGTTGAAAGAATGAGAGATAAGAGGAGAGACGAAAAGACTAAACAAAAGGTTTTTTTGCAATAAATCTTCTGCTAATCGCATTAATGCAAGGAAACATGTACAAATAATAACTCAAATCTAAAGCAAACCAAAAATACCTGGTCAGGCGGGGTAGTGAACAAACTCCTAATATCTGATCATCATTACTAACACAGGAAGTGCTGTCTTGGCAAACAGGAAGCAAGAGCTGGCAGAACAGGTCTTTTTTGTGCGTATGTGTGTGTGTAAGTGTGTGTGTATAAATGTTTGAACGTCATTGTAGTTTCACTCCCAAAACACACGGATCATCTTTGTTTGCATGTGCATTTAATAGCATGACTAGATTCAGTTCAACTACTGAGATAAGCTGATGTGTGAGTCACAGACTAAAGCTTAGTAACCAGCGAGTCCTTTCTCTTCACACATACACATACACACACACACACACACACACACACACACAAACACACACAGGCAATTTCAGGCTCTCTGCGCCAGTGAGCAGTGAGAGGGGTGTCTCTTTAAAGCTTGGTGGTCTGGTTGTTAAGAAATACTCATGTATGTGGTTAGTGTGCAACAAAACCACAAACAGCCTGTGCATCTTTTCAGCATCATACTCAAGATGAAGAGCATAAAACATCAAATATGTCTCGGTATCACTCGCTCTCTCTTTTTCCTTCTCTCTCGCTTTAATTTTTGATTTTTTTTTTTTAGACAAGACCAGACACGCTAGAAAAATACAGTCGGGATGGACGAACCCTCTCTGGCGAATAATGCAAATTTACAGATAAAAGTGTGCGAAGATGAAACAACAGTGCAAGAGCGAGCGTGTTGTTGCGCACGGTTGAGGTGGCTGTGTAGTTTGT
The DNA here is from genome assembly GCF_049309525.1 of Garra rufa. NCBI lineage: Eukaryota > Metazoa > Chordata > Actinopteri > Cypriniformes > Cyprinidae > Garra > Garra rufa. The sequence goes on along the minus strand of NC_133362.1, from coordinate 32,321,056 downwards.
CTGGTGTGAACGCGGGAGTGTGTAGTAAAGCTGTCTTCCCTCTTTCTCTCTCTCTCTCTTACACACACAGTTAAATGAGCTCATCACTGAGGTGCTAGGTCACACAAGACAGCCGCTCGATTTCGCGGCTTCCTTCAAGAGAGTAACCTTAACGTGATATTCTTCTTTGAAATTGAGATTCATAATAAGCGCATCGAAAGTTACGCAGCCGTGATGCATCTAGTTCCACAGAACTGATAACAGCAGACCATGCAAAACAAAATCAACGTTTACAATCGCGACTCAACTGTACATTTTGTACTTTCTTAAAGGGACAGTTGAGTAAAAATAAATATTACTCACTCTTAAGTCATAGCAAATCCTAATGACTTTCTCTATCTTGCACGGAACAAAAATAAATACTAGCAGAGGCTGTCGAGAACCAAAAAAAAGCCTCATTATTGACTTCAAACATGTTATGACTCATCTTGATGCACCTTCTTTGGATGTATCATAGTGCACAATACTTACTGTAATTGTTCACTGACTACTATGTACAGTACTTGCATCACAAAATTGCTTTGCAAACTGTAACACTTTCATTTACTTACTACAGTAATAACAGTACATTATGCATAGTTCACTTTAATTTATTGTAATAACAGTACATTTTGCATAGTTGCAAGAATCACCAAATTATAAACCTAACCCTATGGTAATAACATGTTATTTAACGATACTTATTTATGCAATTGCACTGTAACAAGCACACCATTGAATAAGGTGTAACCCAATGTATTAGTGTTGATGTTGCTTTGTAAAACCCATTTGCTGTCATTGAGGTGGGATATGGTTAAGTTTAGGTTCAGGTTTTGCGGTGTGGTTAGGTTTAAGGGTGGGTTGGGAGGTCAGAGGTGTAAATGAAGTAATTACATGCTTGCATTTTTTGTATATGATCACAATATATATATAAAAAAAAAAAGTATGTACAAACTATGTGCATTCTATCAGATGATTCATTTAAAAGTTAGTACACTCTAAAAACATCCCAGCGCTGAGTGAAATAAGGACCAACCCAACGACTGGGTTAAATGTTTAACCCAACCTTCTGTGTTGCTATATTAAACTCAACTATTGTTTATATTATTGATTATCAAAAATGATTATATGGCTGGCTTCAAATCCAAAATAGGTTGTAAATTAAAAATCAGACACATGACTACTAGAGGCATTAGCAATGATTAAAAGGTGGATATTTATTAATAAGCAATTTAAAAATGTTTATTATTTAATTATTATTTATTTAACTTTTAGTAAATGTTAATTTATTGAACATATTAATAAATGTTAATTTCCAAACTTTGGGTACATTTTAAGCGAGAAAAATAGTAATTTTTTTGTAAGCAATAGTTGAGTTAAATAAAACTACCCCAAAGGTTGGGTTAAACATTTAACAGCACTGGGTTTGTCCATATTTCACCCAGCACTCTTTTGTTTTAAACCCAGCATTTTTTAGAGTACACATTAGTTGATTTTACAGTTTTTTGTTTTAGTAATGAGTTTTGTTTTTTACTAATTTAGTCAATATTTTGTCATGCCGAATTTATTTAATCTGAGTTAATATCACTTTATTTTGGTCAAAGTAAGAAACATTTCAGCTACACTCTAAAAATGCTTGGTTATTTTAACCCAAATGCTGGGTTCAGCCTGTTGAGTCATTTTATTGGGTTGTTTTTAATATTTTTACCCAGGTGCTGGGTAGTTTTTCTGTAACTAAGCTGCTGGGTCATTTTTAATGCTGGGTTATTTTTTTCTACCCAACCGCTGAGTTGAGCCTGTCTCCGTCGAAACAACCCAGCTTTTGAGTTATAGTCATAGCGCAGGTTTTTTTTGCGTTCTCTACACACTGTAAAAAACTTTAAATAATTTGTTACTCCGCGGACTAAAAATTGTAAGTTTAGTCAACTTTAAATTTTAGGTTACTTAATGTTAAATTAAGTGACAACTTGAATATTTTAGTTGACTAAACTTAAAATTTGCAAATGCGAGGCAGTGGTCTGAGGTTCATAGTTCACCTGGAGAATAGCAGCCCATCATGGCTCAGATTTTGGCGACACACCCGCGTGACAATTTGCCCTATTTCAGTAAAAAGTGATTACAGAGAATGGTTGAATGCACTAAAATGTTACTGTTTTACTTCTAAAATAATTGTTAAACGAGTTTAATGGTACGCACTATTGTAAACTATGCTGTATTCACCCAGATGTGTCTTATATTTTTGTCCATAGGTGTTCTTGCTTAATAATAAATGTTCATCTTTTGACTATTGCTGTTGCCTCTATAATTTCCAGCCCATTTTAAACAATAGTTGACTTAAATAAAACAACCCTAGCATGTTAAACATTGGGTAAAATCACTGAAACCAACCAGCTGGGTCAAAATAACCCAACACGTGTTCTGTCTAAGATTTACCCAGCGCTGGGTTGCCAAATAAAGGAAGTGCAAAAACATACCAAATATGCAAACATTTTACATACTAATTTTAATATGTATCATGTATCTCTCTCTGCTAACCTCAAAGCTATTGTATATCCTCAGAAGTCATATTGAATACTCTATGAAAATCTTATATTATGGCTTTTTTCCCATTTTTTGAGCTCAAAAGCCCCCTATCCCCATACATTTTCAGTTTATGAGATATTCTCCAAAACATCTTTCATATTCTATGGAAGCAGGAAAATCAAGAGGCTTGGAACGATGTGAACGTGAATAAATGATTACAGAATTATTTTTGGAAGAACTATCCCTCTAACTTTTTCATCAGGAGGAGAGGAATTAATTTGTCACGGAAATCTCACGGCACATCTCAGCAAGTTTGCATAATGTCAAAAAAATAAATAAATCTAGTAAACTGAGTTTGTGAGGCTGTTACATCCAGCCATATGGCACCACGCTCTGGCAGACCAAAAACAATAATCCCCACCCTGACAAATGGACAATGTGCATTAAAAAATTGGAGGTAAGAAACAAGGCACATGGCCTGCAATATAAAAGCACATTAAACATGTGAACGCATCTTTTACATAAGCCATTACAGCTATAATATCATAAGAGAACGTACAAATGCAGAAAAAGCATGTGCTTTGGGTTTAGAAATGCTGCTTGGGAATTTAGTCACTGTTATTTCACAGACCTGAGGTTTTTGAGATCTTTTAATCTGGCTGTACCTGTACGAGTAGGGCCATGCTTTGACACAGATACGACTTTGGCAACGTGAGAGATAAGGTATAAGAGAAAGAAAGCCGTCTCTCGCAGGTTGTGATGGTATTTTGGTTGTCTAGCGGTGTGTAGTGATGGTCCTTTAGCGTAGATACACCTCTACTAAACAGACAGACAGAAAGAGAGACAGATTAAAGGTGCTCTCTGCCACTTTTTAATGTCACTTACAGCCCTGATCTACGAGAAAGCGAGCCGGAAAGAGAGAGACTTAATATGCCTGCAGGCTTTTTGGCACTCGAGTCTCCTGACTGCTTAGAGAGGGAATTCCTTCTGAAGACCAATAATGACACACATACATACACGCATGCTGCTTCTTTGGGAATAAGGGAAGAGTGTGATGAGGCGAGGAGAAGGAGAGAGACACCAAAGTTGTGTGTGTGTGTGTGTGTGTGTGTGTGTGTGTGTGTGTGTGTGTGTGTGTGTGTGTGTGTGTGTGTGTGTGTGTGTGTGTGTGTGTGTGTGTATGAGGCTGCTCAACAAAATATTCCTGGAGAGAGAAAGCCAAACAGTTGACGATGCATTCTCTCCACAAACAAACCGTGGAAAGCGCCAAAGAAATATTAATATGCATGCTGTTGTGGGAGTAATAGAGGGAAAAAACTCAACGCTATAATTATTAAATGAGGAAAAATGACTGTTTCTGCATTCAAATGAGCATGTTATGGATCCTCAGCGTGTAAACACACATTTAAAAGATTTTAGAAAGGCCAAGCTGAATTAGTTTCTTCATGCAAGTGTGACATCGGCACACATCAATTCTCCTCTGCTGGAAAACGCTTTGGACTCTCGGCATAAAGTCTGGTCCAGTTTGGAGCCTATTCTGGTCAAGAACTGCCTGAAAAAGGTCTTACCAACAAGCAATCGACTAATTATGTCTTGCTTTATTTTATTTTTATTTTACCAAATGATAATCCTGCATGAAAAAAACCCTGAAAAATTTCAAACAAAGCACAACAGTGTTGATCTGTGAGCACCAATATCAGACATATACACTAAAGAATATCAGACATGTACACTACCAGTCAAAAGTATTTGTGGTTAAAAAGTATAAACATTTTTATATATTTTTAGAAAATGACCAATTATTTTGCTAGATAAGACCCTGCTTTGAAACTGCATTTTTGACCTTCAACCGATTGGTCCCCAATTGCAGTCCACTATATTGAGAAAAATCCTAGAATGTTTTCCTTAAAACCTGAATTTCTTTGTTTTTGTAGAAAGATATGGGAGTGAATAAATTACAAGGAAATAAACAGATCCTTTAAGGTCATATCGTTGCTTCTGAACAATCGAAACCCAGGTATGTCACCAAACAACACAAGCCTATCCACAGTACAAACAAACCTTTACAATCTCATAGGTGCGTCAAATTAAATACAGCGTTTACACTGTCTGAGGTCTATGTTCACATAAAAGCCCCAAGGTCACCATATAAGCTCACCCTCCCACAGCACAACGACTATTCTCAGGCAGAAAACAGGCAGATTTTTGCATTCCCCTTCATACGCTGCTATTACATGATGCTTGCAACCCACCCAGCTCTAATCAACGGCATGCTCTAGCATTTGCATAAATGGCTTGAGCCAGCAAACTCATAATTCTTTAAATGTCCTCCCGTCGTAACATAATTTAGGAAGCCACGAGTGAGGCAGACGGAAAAAAAACGACTCTCTCCCTCCCCTGCCATTCAAAGCCTGTGACGACACAGCAGTCGATTGGTATTCTGCTCGCGTTCCCGTCAGAACCGTCCCTACAGACAAAACACCTTCAGCCCAGCCATGCCTACAGGCCCTCCGGAGGGGACGCAGTCACTGTGCTATTTACCCCCACTCTGACCTTTCACTGGGTACTTCGTCTCTGCTGCCTCCAGCTATGGGTACTGTGTGACCAACCTTTACCAACCCCTGGCTCAACGTCTGATCTGAAGATATTTCTCTAATGCCACGTTACCGCATGCTTATTTCCATCCGAACGGGGTCCGCCTGTCGATATGCAAAGGAAGTGAGCAGAGCTGATATAGGAAGTGGTGCTGTGGTGTTTTCTGCCTTAAATCACTCAGGGCCAAGCACGGGTATGACTTAAGCATCACACTTCCTCTTTAGAGGTTACTGTATACAGGGCAGGCCAAAGCAGACCAGACACATCAAATCAAACAAGTTATGTTTGCATTCAAATTTGCATTTGCATGATGCAGATCCCTCAAGACACGCTTACGGTTTATGTTTAAAATGCAAAACTCTAATTTTCAAGTCCCCAGCCTCTTCTATAATCACATTTCCTGCAAACCAAAGGGAAAAAAATATTTTTCACGTGGAGACGTGATCAAAGCCGAAGTGTTGAAAGAATGAGAGATAAGAGGAGAGACGAAAAGACTAAACAAAAGGTTTTTTTGCAATAAATCTTCTGCTAATCGCATTAATGCAAGGAAACATGTACAAATAATAACTCAAATCTAAAGCAAACCAAAAATACCTGGTCAGGCGGGGTAGTGAACAAACTCCTAATATCTGATCATCATTACTAACACAGGAAGTGCTGTCTTGGCAAACAGGAAGCAAGAGCTGGCAGAACAGGTCTTTTTTGTGCGTATGTGTGTGTGTAAGTGTGTGTGTATAAATGTTTGAACGTCATTGTAGTTTCACTCCCAAAACACACGGATCATCTTTGTTTGCATGTGCATTTAATAGCATGACTAGATTCAGTTCAACTACTGAGATAAGCTGATGTGTGAGTCACAGACTAAAGCTTAGTAACCAGCGAGTCCTTTCTCTTCACACATACACATACACACACACACACACACACACACACACACAAACACACACAGGCAATTTCAGGCTCTCTGCGCCAGTGAGCAGTGAGAGGGGTGTCTCTTTAAAGCTTGGTGGTCTGGTTGTTAAGAAATACTCATGTATGTGGTTAGTGTGCAACAAAACCACAAACAGCCTGTGCATCTTTTCAGCATCATACTCAAGATGAAGAGCATAAAACATCAAATATGTCTCGGTATCACTCGCTCTCTCTTTTTCCTTCTCTCTCGCTTTAATTTTTGATTTTTTTTTTTTAGACAAGACCAGACACGCTAGAAAAATACAGTCGGGATGGACGAACCCTCTCTGGCGAATAATGCAAATTTACAGATAAAAGTGTGCGAAGATGAAACAACAGTGCAAGAGCGAGCGTGTTGTTGCGCACGGTTGAGGTGGCTGTGTAGTTTGTCTGGTGTGAACGCGGGAGTGTGTAGTAAAGCTGTCTTCCCTCTTTCTCTCTCTCTCTCTTACACACACAGTTAAATGAGCTCATCACTGAGGTGCTAGGTCACACAAGACAGCCGCTCGATTTCGCGGCTTCCTTCAAGAGAGTAACCTTAACGTGATATTCTTCTTTGAAATTGAGATTCATAATAAGCGCATCGAAAGTTACGCAGCCGTGATGCATCTAGTTCCACAGAACTGATAACAGCAGACCATGCAAAACAAAATCAACGTTTACAATCGCGACTCAACTGTACATTTTGTACTTTCTTAAAGGGACAGTTGAGTAAAAATAAATATTACTCACTCTTAAGTCATAGCAAATCCTAATGACTTTCTCTATCTTGCACGGAACAAAAATAAATACTAGCAGAGGCTGTCGAGAACCAAAAAAAAGCCTCATTATTGACTTCAAACATGTTATGACTCATCTTGATGCACCTTCTTTGGATGTATCATAGTGCACAATACTTACTGTAATTGTTCACTGACTACTATGTACAGTACTTGCATCACAAAATTGCTTTGCAAACTGTAACACTTTCATTTACTTACTACAGTAATAACAGTACATTATGCATAGTTCACTTTAATTTATTGTAATAACAGTACATTTTGCATAGTTGCAAGAATCACCAAATTATAAACCTAACCCTATGGTAATAACATGTTATTTAACGATACTTATTTATGCAATTGCACTGTAACAAGCACACCATTGAATAAGGTGTAACCCAATGTATTAGTGTTGATGTTGCTTTGTAAAACCCATTTGCTGTCATTGAGGTGGGATATGGTTAAGTTTAGGTTCAGGTTTTGCGGTGTGGTTAGGTTTAAGGGTGGGTTGGGAGGTCAGAGGTGTAAATGAAGTAATTACATGCTTGCATTTTTTGTATATGATCACAATATATATATAAAAAAAAAAAGTATGTACAAACTATGTGCATTCTATCAGATGATTCATTTAAAAGTTAGTACACTCTAAAAACATCCCAGCGCTGAGTGAAATAAGGACCAACCCAACGACTGGGTTAAATGTTTAACCCAACCTTCTGTGTTGCTATATTAAACTCAACTATTGTTTATATTATTGATTATCAAAAATGATTATATGGCTGGCTTCAAATCCAAAATAGGTTGTAAATTAAAAATCAGACACATGACTACTAGAGGCATTAGCAATGATTAAAAGGTGGATATTTATTAATAAGCAATTTAAAAATGTTTATTATTTAATTATTATTTATTTAACTTTTAGTAAATGTTAATTTATTGAACATATTAATAAATGTTAATTTCCAAACTTTGGGTACATTTTAAGCGAGAAAAATAGTAATTTTTTTGTAAGCAATAGTTGAGTTAAATAAAACTACCCCAAAGGTTGGGTTAAACATTTAACAGCACTGGGTTTGTCCATATTTCACCCAGCACTCTTTTGTTTTAAACCCAGCATTTTTTAGAGTACACATTAGTTGATTTTACAGTTTTTTGTTTTAGTAATGAGTTTTGTTTTTTACTAATTTAGTCAATATTTTGTCATGCCGAATTTATTTAATCTGAGTTAATATCACTTTATTTTGGTCAAAGTAAGAAACATTTCAGCTACACTCTAAAAATGCTTGGTTATTTTAACCCAAATGCTGGGTTCAGCCTGTTGAGTCATTTTATTGGGTTGTTTTTAATATTTTTACCCAGGTGCTGGGTAGTTTTTCTGTAACTAAGCTGCTGGGTCATTTTTAATGCTGGGTTATTTTTTTCTACCCAACCGCTGAGTTGAGCCTGTCTCCGTCGAAACAACCCAGCTTTTGAGTTATAGTCATAGCGCAGGTTTTTTTTGCGTTCTCTACACACTGTAAAAAACTTTAAATAATTTGTTACTCCGCGGACTAAAAATTGTAAGTTTAGTCAACTTTAAATTTTAGGTTACTTAATGTTAAATTAAGTGACAACTTGAATATTTTAGTTGACTAAACTTAAAATTTGCAAATGCGAGGCAGTGGTCTGAGGTTCATAGTTCACCTGGAGAATAGCAGCCCATCATGGCTCAGATTTTGGCGACACACCCGCGTGACAATTTGCCCTATTTCAGTAAAAAGTGATTACAGAGAATGGTTGAATGCACTAAAATGTTACTGTTTTACTTCTAAAATAATTGTTAAACGAGTTTAATGGTACGCACTATTGTAAACTATGCTGTATTCACCCAGATGTGTCTTATATTTTTGTCCATAGGTGTTCTTGCTTAATAATAAATGTTCATCTTTTGACTATTGCTGTTGCCTCTATAATTTCCAGCCCATTTTAAACAATAGTTGACTTAAATAAAACAACCCTAGCATGTTAAACATTGGGTAAAATCACTGAAACCAACCAGCTGGGTCAAAATAACCCAACACGTGTTCTGTCTAAGATTTACCCAGCGCTGGGTTGCCAAATAAAGGAAGTGCAAAAACATACCAAATATGCAAACATTTTACATACTAATTTTAATATGTATCATGTATCTCTCTCTGCTAACCTCAAAGCTATTGTATATCCTCAGAAGTCATATTGAATACTCTATGAAAATCTTATATTATGGCTTTTTTCCCATTTTTTGAGCTCAAAAGCCCCCTATCCCCATACATTTTCAGTTTATGAGATATTCTCCAAAACATCTTTCATATTCTATGGAAGCAGGAAAATCAAGAGGCTTGGAACGATGTGAACGTGAATAAATGATTACAGAATTATTTTTGGAAGAACTATCCCTCTAACTTTTTCATCAGGAGGAGAGGAATTAATTTGTCACGGAAATCTCACGGCACATCTCAGCAAGTTTGCATAATGTCAAAAAAATAAATAAATCTAGTAAACTGAGTTTGTGAGGCTGTTACATCCAGCCATATGGCACCACGCTCTGGCAGACCAAAAACAATAATCCCCACCCTGACAAATGGACAATGTGCATTAAAAAATTGGAGGTAAGAAACAAGGCACATGGCCTGCAATATAAAAGCACATTAAACATGTGAACGCATCTTTTACATAAGCCATTACAGCTATAATATCATAAGAGAACGTACAAATGCAGAAAAAGCATGTGCTTTGGGTTTAGAAATGCTGCTTGGGAATTTAGTCACTGTTATTTCACAGACCTGAGGTTTTTGAGATCTTTTAATCTGGCTGTACCTGTACGAGTAGGGCCATGCTTTGACACAGATACGACTTTGGCAACGTGAGAGATAAGGTATAAGAGAAAGAAAGCCGTCTCTCGCAGGTTGTGATGGTATTTTGGTTGTCTAGCGGTGTGTAGTGATGGTCCTTTAGCGTAGATACACCTCTACTAAACAGACAGACAGAAAGAGAGACAGATTAAAGGTGCTCTCTGCCACTTTTTAATGTCACTTACAGCCCTGATCTACGAGAAAGCGAGCCGGAAAGAGAGAGACTTAATATGCCTGCAGGCTTTTTGGCACTCGAGTCTCCTGACTGCTTAGAGAGGGAATTCCTTCTGAAGACCAATAATGACACACATACATACACGCATGCTGCTTCTTTGGGAATAAGGGAAGAGTGTGATGAGGCGAGGAGAAGGAGAGAGACACCAAAGTTGTGTGTGTGTGTGTGTGTGTGTGTGTGTGTGTGTGTGTGTGTGTGTGTGTGTGTGTGTGTGTGTGTGTGTGTGTGTGTGTGTGTGTGTGTGTATGAGGCTGCTCAACAAAATATTCCTGGAGAGAGAAAGCCAAACAGTTGACGATGCATTCTCTCCACAAACAAACCGTGGAAAGCGCCAAAGAAATATTAATATGCATGCTGTTGTGGGAGTAATAGAGGGAAAAAACTCAACGCTATAATTATTAAATGAGGAAAAATGACTGTTTCTGCATTCAAATGAGCATGTTATGGATCCTCAGCGTGTAAACACACATTTAAAAGATTTTAGAAAGGCCAAGCTGAATTAGTTTCTTCATGCAAGTGTGACATCGGCACACATCAATTCTCCTCTGCTGGAAAACGCTTTGGACTCTCGGCATAAAGTCTGGTCCAGTTTGGAGCCTATTCTGGTCAAGAACTGCCTGAAAAAGGTCTTACCAACAAGCAATCGACTAATTATGTCTTGCTTTATTTTATTTTTATTTTACCAAATGATAATCCTGCATGAAAAAAACCCTGAAAAATTTCAAACAAAGCACAACAGTGTTGATCTGTGAGCACCAATATCAGACATATACACTAAAGAATATCAGACATGTACACTACCAGTCAAAAGTATTTGAACAGTAAGATTTTGACTGTTTTTTAAAGGTCTCTTCTGCTCACCAAGCCTGCTTTTATTTGATCCAAAGTAGGGCTGTGCAATAAATCGCATGCGATTGTCATGCGTATCTCATCAGTAAAGCCGGTTCTGTGATTAGTAGTAAATCTCCATCACCTGCGTTCAGATGGCGCAGTATTCAAAACACTGAGACGTAGATCACTGAAAAGCTACGCAATATCGCGTTCAAAATCGAATGCGATTCATCCGCGATTTTGAACGCGATATTGCGTAGCTTTTCAGTGATCGACGGCTCAGTGTTTTGAATACCGCGCCATCTGAACGGACGTGATGGAGATTTACTACTAATCACAGAACCGGCTTTACTGATGAGATACGCATGACAATCGCATGCGATTTATTGCACAGCCCTAATCCAAAGTATAGCAAAAGCAGTCAAATTTAGAGATGCTCCGATCAGCATTTTTGTGGCCGATCACCGATTACCGATCACCAAGATCATGATCTGCCGATCACAGAATGGCAGGGGAATGGGAATCTTTTATCTATAATCTAGCAGAGTTTGCACCATTTGTAGAAATGAAACTAACTCTAAATTAACTATATTGAAAAAAAAATCGTGTATCGATGATAGTTAGAGATATCACCAGTTGCTGATGCCTTTGACGAAAGCAAGACGATTATTATTATTATCCGTCAAAAAGGCGCCAAACTTTTAGCGATGCAGTGCAGAGAGTCGGTTCTAGGATGCTTCAGAAACTTGCTGCGGTATAAACACACGCATGGAGTGGCCACGTCGCCTTAACGCGCCGCATGGGTAAGAGATTTATTCATCATACAGTGTAGATAGATAAACTGATTATAACGGAGTGTTTTTTAAAGTGCGCCTCGCACTAGACTAGGCTACACTAGTTAGTAGTGAAGTTTTTTAAGATGATGTAAGGATTTTATTATCCAGCATTGCACAGTCATTAGGATAAAGGTAGTAAAATGTGGTTTAGGCTGAATTAAATACGATATATCAGAATCCGTCTGTATATAGGAAACATAAACATTCACCTCAGTAACATCCATATGCGTTCATTAGAATTACGATGCGATAAAATGGCGCTAAACATACGCACGTGAATTACACGCGCACCATTTCTCCTCATTCTATATGAACTGATCTACAACATGAACTGATGACAACAATCAGACATACAGCGGTAACATTATTGCAATATGACGGGTATAGAAAGATACATTCATTTACATTCAAGCACGCACATTTACCACTCCCTGAAGATAGCGGATAGCAGAGAATGAAACCGAAAGTAAACTTGAACGTCTCCTCCAAAACTACAGTCAGCGCTCTGTACACGCACAACTTAGTCACATGCCCAATAACAAGACTACCCTTACAAAACTAATAAGGAATTTAGTACACATGTTGCCACTGGTAAGCTCCGCTCTACTGTTGTTTACCTGTGCGCCGTGCATGCACGTGTGAAAAAGTCGCGCGAGTAATTTGCGTCAAGTGATCGGCTTTTTTGATCTGCGCTTTTGGGGTTCGCCGATCAAGCTATTTTAAGCCAATATCGGCCGATCACGATCGGTGGCCGATCAATCGGAGCATCGCTAGTAAAATTGTAAAATATTTTTACTATTTAAAGTAGTTGTTTTCTATTTGAATATATTTTCAAATGTAATTTATTCCTGTGATTACAAAGCAGAATTTTTTGCGCCATTAATTACATTAAGTCACATGATCCTTCCGAAATCATTCTAATATTCTGATTTACTGCTCAAAAAAATTTTGATTTCTGAAGGATCATGTCTGAAGTTTAGAGTAAAGATGCTGAATTTTGACTGATGTAATTTTGCTTAATAATATTACTGTGAAAACATCGAACATCTTTATTCAGATGTTCAAAGAACTGGCCAATCTGACCAGAACTGGTGATTTCAGTCGGCTCTTGCTTTTTTTTTTTGAGCTCAATATGCATCAGTGAACAGACTGTGGGCAGTCTGTTGGCATGCCATCTGAGGGTCTTCTGATTGTAATAGAGAAGATACCCTTCAGATAATAGATTTATTAAACCCCAAACACAGAATGAGGTGTAACGCAGTTACCATGTTCTTCACATTTGGTTGAAATAACCATTTATGGCAATTTGCAGGGAAATCCTGAAGCTGCAGCCATTTGCTTTCATTTCGAATTTCATACGCAGAGATGTTTCTGCAGCACGCGGCTCGGCTGATGCGTCCGTCTCACCTCATTCTCCCGGTGTGAAGGGAGCAATCACCAGGTGACCCTGATAGTGATCTATGCATACTCTACACATCACATGGTGTTATATAGACGTACGTGAGCCGGCGGCTCTCTCTCTGCCTCTCCTCGTCTCACGCTCCATAAGCCATAGGAGAAAATACGCAGAGCGGCATGTGTGCAAAAGCAAAGCAAAACCAAACAATAACAGGAAAACGTAGGTAATATTAAGATGATGGCATCAGATCTTGCTCTCTTTAGACCACTCCTGTAAAATGAAATGAAGAGGGAGATACAGAGGGAAAGGTGGACGTCAAGATCCAGTGACCGCAGCGCTAACGCGCTTCAACATGACAGCCGTCTTTAATCACACGGCACCAAGGGAATGCGCAGCTTAAATGTGTTTGCATGGACACTATTGTCCTGTACATCAAGGGAATACAGATTTTCCTTTCCTTCATATCTCGGCTGCTCTGGATTCGTGAGCGCTCTGCTGGGGGATTCCTGCTAATTGCTTGCACATTCCCTTCTTCCTCTATTAAAGCCAGGCCACCATTCCCTCTTACAATCTACAGTAACGCCGCCACAAGAGAAGACGACCAAACTGGAGACAAAACACAAGCGAGAAAGAACACATCTGTATCATACAAGGAATGTGAATTCTGAACTAAAACAGAAAGACTGTTTGACATTTGAAGGCCATGATGGTATCTAGTTTATGCCAAAGACAGTTTGTCACACAGCCAGGCACGACGTCTGACCGTGTGCATCAGAAAGGTGGCGTGCGCAATCTGTGTGTGCGCGTATCAGAAAAGTGGCATGTGTGTGAGGTTTCTCCCCTGGAGCACGGGCAGCATCGCAATCAAAGGTCGGAATTCATCAACACTGGCATCCTCCGACATCTTGAAGCAATCTAAGGTTTACTCCAGGGGTGGGCGGAGGGGGGGACGCGTCTGTTTGCCTGAGCGTGGGTGTTTGTGTGGATGCAAGAGGGGGTTCCTGACAGAAAGTGAGGACGGAGCGTTTGTAACTTTTCCCGTGAGCTATATTTAATCCATTACGGAGAAGCAGAGGCATGTCTATCTGGAATCAGACTTTTAGCGGAAGAGATGCCCAAGTAATTAGGCTCGAGCAAACAACACACAGCACTTGGCAAATCACGCACATATTTGGGCCTCTAAAAATATCCAAGTTACGGTCGTGCCTGTAAATCAGACGAGGGTCAAGCTCTCCATCATGTGAACGTCTGCGAAGGCTGCTTCTTCTGCGCCCACAGACGCTACACTTTGTATGAGAGAGAGGATGCCCATATGGCCGTTTTACAGCGTACCGTAAACAGAGGAGATAAACAGAGGAATGTGTGATTCTAATTTCCCTCGCAGACTGTAATGTACAGTGGGTGGAAGACAAACGGGGAATAGAAACTCAGAGACGCCTAACCGCATTACCAACCTCTCTGGGACCTGGCGAATGACTGTACACGCACATACACCGATAAATAAAGGAACGCACTGCCACGCAAATCCAATCGGCCTTAGAAAATTACATCTATTCGTATCCCGCCATCTGCAGTGCAAATTGGACGCTCAATACGCAAACATGATGGGAAATTGTAAATAAAGCAATCTGGGGACAAAATGTCCACCTTTGGTGTGTGTGCAACAAGAGGCGGGTCTCTCAATCACAATGCTCATTAGAAAAACAGAGGACGTTGCTTATGACGTTGTTGTTAATTGTATTCTTCCTGCGTGAAATGGCAGAAAGTTCTCCTCGCCCGTGACCTGCCCCAATGACATTGAGATTCGGTGGAAATCATGGTATTGACAAGAGTGCCACAATGATTATCCACAAGCCGAGACGGCCACAAAGTAAGTGTCAATTACAACAGCCTGATCAAATGCGCACTTGATGCTGTGTGTCACACACACATGGGGAAACACACACGTAATCATGCGAGGAGAGAAAATTGAGACATCAACTGATTTGAAGTTCAACCCTCAGGCGAAGGATGCAAATCACAGTCTCATTATGTATGTGTGTGTGCCTCTGTGTATCGGCGGGAAGACGAGCACAAGATTTAGTGTCTTCCCACTTCTATTACCTACCGTGTTTACACTGAGCGAAGGGAAAGGACAGAAAAGAGCGATGTAGGTGCACTTGCGCTGTACGACGGCGCATGTGTGTTGCATGCGGTATTAGACTTCTCACAATGAGACGAATTGAATAGCAACATTGCGTACAAATAAGACCCACTCTCCCAGAAGACTACCAACTACACATATCCGCTTGTTGTCACACACGCACACACACTCTGATCAGGCGTATCGGTTTTGTTTCAAGCGCTGCCCTACAGGTACTTGATTTTGATCTGTGTTTTGCATCAGTCTTTTTTCTCACGTCTCCCTCTCTCTCATTTGTATTTGCGTGCGCGTGCTTTTGCAATGTGTGTGTGGGGATCTCAAAGTGCGTGATGTCATTTTTCTTTTTTCCTGTTTACTCGACTAAGATTAACAGCGTAAAGGCATTTACGACGCATTCCAGAAAACCAGCCCCGAAAATTCCCGTCTGCATTCCAGCATAACGCACCCCAAAAAACACCAGCACCAGCAGCAGCGGCAGTGGCAGCGTGTGAGAAAAACACTCCACAGACCTGCAGGATTCAACAGAGAGAAAACTTACAACAACACGCAAACACACATGCACTCTCTCCGCTGCACATGTTTAGCACACACAGTCTCAAATTTCAGGGAACCCTTGGATGCTCAGTCGTGACGGCGCAGGAGCATGTGCATATGTGTGTGTATGTGTGAGAGTGCATGTGGATCTTACCGGATGGCACGAAATGAAGAACTTTGTTTGCTTCCATCATTCCCTTCTCAACCCATAATCATCCTGTAGTCCTGACACTAATGAGGGCAAGATCACCTCTGCTCCGGTCTCCTCTCTCTCCCCTCTTCTCTTCACTTCTACCTCTCCCTCTCTCTCTCTCTGTATCTATCTTTCTTTCTCTCTCTCTCATTCCTCAGACATATTTAGTGAGTCAGCCTTGCCCTGCCTCCGCTGAGCTGTGACTCTGGGTCCTAAAGCCTACGTTTCCTGCAATTCTCTGTTTCACTTTGCGTACTTGATGCTTGAAATCGTCACGACAAACCGTCTGGCGTTTAACATTACTTTTATGTGCGAGAGTAGTCATTCTGTGTCATAGAGTAGTCAATAAAACGTGTGTTCTGATTGATGTTTTGCAGTGTGCGACATGTGCCTGTAAGTTTGCATACTGATGTCACTGTAATGTCCTTTGTTTCTTTCACAGTAATGAATATTGTCATTCTTGCATCTAGAAAATCAAGGCATGATATAAATACACACCCTGTTGTGAGGTGTGGTGCTTTCGGGATTGTTTGATGCGATTATTTTTGGTGTGGTGCTTCTGCATTGTTTGATGCTGTTATTTTTGGTGAAGACATGTTGAAACAACAATGTTTCAGAGAGATTTACTGCAAAGATGGCTGCTGAAATTGGGAACATTAGCTGAAACACATCGCAAGCGTCTTGTTTTTTTAGGCAGCTGTGTATGAGAGTCAATACAGCATAGCACCAGGATCTCAGTGTAAAGGTGGCTACATGGTTAAACAAATGCAAGAGAGAAAAGACCAAATAAAATAGATGTAAAAAGGAATTCAGTATGCCAATAGCACTGACGTTATTTCAGTCAATTAGGTTTTAAATGGCAAATATTGTTTCAATTTTAACCAATGGAAGACTTGAATTTTAAATTATAAAGATTACAAACCCCTAAAATATGATGTATTTTACACACTTAAAGTGATAGTTCACCCAAAAATAAAACTTTAGCCATTAACTAAGACTTAAGATCTTCATTCATCTTCCGAACACCAATTAAGATAAATCTGAGAGCTTTCTGACCCTGCATAGACAGCAACACAACTGACATGTTCAAAGCCCTAAAAGGTAGGGTTTTACTTACCCCACTGGCAGATAATTTTACTAGTTTCCAGGAGGAAAAAACTAAATTAAGTGCATTTTGCAAGGCTAAATATCTTATGCCATTTTGCTTATCTAGTAAATGCATCCTAAATTAAGAATTGTTCGATATTTTGACTAAAAACAAGACAAAAATACTAAATAAGATAAGCCTTTTTTGGACTGTGAGTTCGAAGAAAACAAAAATAATGACTTAATTCAACAATTTCTTCTCTTCGCTGTGAGTCTTCGATATGTGTTCACGAAAGTACCACAACACATGCATGAAATCATTGAATATGAGCACAAAAAGTATTCTCGTAGCTTCATAAAATTAAGGTTGAACCACTTATGGACTGATTGGACTATGAAATCATGGACTATTTTATCAGCCTTGAATATGTCAGTTGAATTGCTGTCTATGGAGGGATTCGAAAATATCTTAATTATCTTAAGTCTTACGGGTTTGGAAAGACATGAGGGTGAGTAATTAATGACAGAATTTGTATTTTTTGGTGAACTACCCCTTTAAAGGAATAGTTTACTTAAAAATGACAATTTTGTGATCATTTACTAAACCAAACTTCTATGATTTTCCTTCTTCTGTGAAACATAAACGAAGATAATTTGAGAAATGTGTTTTTACACCCACACAATGGGAGTAAATGGTAACCAAAACTGTTTGGTTACCAATATTCTTCAAAATATCTCCTTTTATGTTCAACAGAAGAAAGAAAGACATTCATACAGGTTTGGAACAACATCACAGTGAAAAAGTGATGACAGAATGCGTAATTTCTGAGTGAATTATCCATTAAATGCTAAAATTACCTTCAAAAATATCCACCCGTTTGATGATTAAGAAAAAACAAAAGCAACGAGACAACAATAAACAGGAAGAAGTCGAACAAACGAAGTCGAAGACGAGATGGCGACAAAGGAGACGTAGAGAAACGACGACGAAGCAGATATACTAGCAGCAACGGCAGAACATGATGACAAGGCAGTATTAGAAGATGAAAAAGACGATGGTGAAGAAGTAGCCAAAGACAGCGGTGAAGAAGAAGAAGAAGAACAGAATGTTTAAGGAATTTCTAGCAAGCACTGTAATGACTCATCATTCCAAGGCTGTTTGTTTTATTTCTCTGTCGAGTGGGGGTGGGGGGTACGGGGGGGATCTGTTTTTTATTTCAGCCCTCACAATAAGTCTTATAAAAAGTGTAGAACCCCTCTCTCCTCCCTCCATTTTGTTGCCATCAAAGGCTCTTTCCACAAAACACACCTGCTGGCAGCATGTAAAAGAGTTTGTAGAGGCGTGTGTGTATGTATACGTGTGTGTGTGTGTGTGTGTGCAGGGGGGGTTGTAATGTTCACACAGCTCTTATGTAAACCCTAGACTGTATTGTGATGCGCAGCTCTTTAGACTACTTTGTTATGGTCAGACCGAGTACCTCCCACAGTATGACATGCAAAGCGTTTGATTCGGCCACCTACGCGTCCATGCAATTCAACAAAACCACATTATTGAAATATCATACATCTCACGATCATCATAGTCTGATTTAAAAGAGACATGGTGTGTGGGGGTGTAAAGGGTTAAATCCTGATGTGGGCACAGGATGCTGTGGGTACACAGAGTGAGGTCAATCTCTGACCTTGCTATTGTCCTTGAGTTCAGCAGAGTTGTCCGGAGGTGCCAGACAAACACACATACTGCACAACGAAATATTTGGGCTAGATTGGGGACGCAATGTGCATTGGCCAACAGAAAGAGATCCCTACAGCAAAGCAAAGAGAGTTCTGGGTGACGTACTGCCCCCTAGTGCCCTGTGCGTCTGTCAGAGGTCTAAACGTCTACCTTACACAACCACTCTTTGGAACCGTCTCATATGCGCACACACATTTAATGAATACTTTTTGCTGTCACTTGTGTGCCCTAGACCTCATTTCCTATCTGTGTTTGACTGTGATAGTCAGATCATAAGCTTCACAGGAAATGTTTTGTTGTCTTTCTGTACAAACAATGGGTATTGGAGATTTATGGGTAGTGACTGCTGACTGTAACACTTTAGGCAACAAGGTACAACCCCAAAACGTCACATACCATTTTCACTTTTTGCATAACTCTTGAGCTATTTATCTATTCACATCACAAACATAAGTAATGGATTTTCAGATAAGAAAAATCAAATCATTTATTTCCAAAACAGTTTCAGTTCATTTGAATTATTATCAGGAATATGAAGTCCACAAAAATACTGGCATTTGGAAAAAAAAAAATAAGGCAGGTCCAACGCAGGTCAATGTTTAGGGATCAGGACTATCACAACTCAAAATCTTACATGCACTGATCATCAACATCTATTTGTATGCCTTGCAAATATATACTGTATGTTTGGTTGTCTGTGATGTATTATAGACTTTTGTTACAAAATATGCTTTTGTCACAAAGATATTTATCTTGTTATCAAGCTGGCCGACAATATTTTGGCAAATATTTAAAATTGCCTTGTTATAGTCTGAAAGCATCATAAAAAAAAAAAGTTTTTATTTCGGAAAAAAAAGAAAAATCTTTTAACAGTGCACTTACAGTGAGATTTTGGATGAAGAAAAATGTTGAATAATATTTTGTGAAATTTTTATCTCACAATTCACAATTGCGAGTTTACAACTTACAATTCTGACTTTTGTTCTCACAACTGTGAGATATAAACTCGCAATTCTAAGAAAAAAATCACAGTTATGAAATATAAACTTGCAATTGTGAGAAAAAAGACTTTATTTCTCAGAATTTTGAGTTTATATCTCACAATTCTGAAAAAAAAGTCAGAATTGCGAGACACAAACTCGTTTATATATTTACACGTTTACATCTCGCAATTCTGACTTTATAACATGCAATTGTCTTTTTATCACCAATTCTGAGAAAAAAAAGTTGAAAAAGTTGCATGAAAAAAATCAGAATTGCAAGACAAACTCGCATTTGGAAGAAAAAAGTAGTCGCAATTCTGACTTTACAACACAAAATTGTGAGTTTATATCACTCAATTCTGAGAAAAAAGTCAGAATTGTGACTTTATATCCTACCATTTTGACTTTATAACTCGCAATTCTGAGAAAAAAAGTCTTGCGTGAAAGAATTGCGTGAAAAAAAGTTCAAATTGCGAGACAAACTTGATTGTGAAAAAAAAACGTCAGAATTGCAAGTTTATATCTGTATAACACACAATTGTTTATATCATGCAATTCTGAGAAAAATGTCAGAATTATGAGATTATATCGTGTAGTGCTGGGCGATATGGAAAAATCATGTATCACGATATGGATTATTTTATATCACGATGACGATATATATCACGATATACCAAAATAAAGTACGTTTTCATAAATAAAATATCAAAGTATGTTTCACACATACTCCGTCTGCAAACTCGTTTTGCTTTCACACAGGACGCATTTGCAGTCAGTTCCTGATCCGCGGCTGTTTAAGCACAAACACACCATTTATCCGTTATTTTAATTTCAAATCCAATCGTGCTTTTTCAACATTGGGATACTTTTATCACAGTACACTAATACAATAATACTAGACATATTCACGTTTAAACTCAACGTATTATAAACAACGTAGGCTATTATTCAATGCACTTGACTTCTATATTTGTATTTGCTCAAGCAAGTTGCAACACATTTAAATACAGCATAGGTTGGCTCCTTTTCATATTGAATTTGGGCTATCACAAATATTTTAAATTAAAACTTACCACAGACAGAAACAGTTGGCTCTCTGTGCCCTTCTTTCACATTAAATCTTTATTAAAAACCATATTTTAAAGAATCTATTATGTTGCCTTGTTTATTTAAAACTGCACTATTTTAAACCTAGCCAAAAAGCCACGTGTTGACTGTGAAACACAGTAGACTGCATTTATATGCATTTATGGTACATTTCCGTGTCAATCCATGTTCATTTTTACAGCAAACAATGCGCTGTCACTTTCATTCAGCGCATGCAACGCAATGCAGCACAGCAAAAATAGACTCTGTGCCGAAACGATCGCTCCACTGCTGCAAACGCACCGCTTCTGGAACGCACTACCGGACAGCAACCGCGTGCAATGTGAACGCTCTAATCCGTTAACATGGGTGCGGAAAAAAATACGCAACGCATATGCACTGCAGACGGAGTGTGTGAAACAGGCGTCAGCGTCGGGCGCGGAAACAGTCTTTTGGCAGAGTTTGCACATGACTGTCTTCTGCTCCGTATCGGAGCTCTTGAAGCCAAAATGCAACCAAATCACTGACGTACCCCCACGTTTCGGCAAAAGTACTTCTTGGCTGCTGCCTCAGTTTGTTGCGACTCCGGGCATTCTTGCGTCTCCATCTTTAGGCTAAGCACTCACGAGTTAAAGCATGTCGCAACAACGTAAAGCGTCACGTCGCACAAGACGAAGTTTCTTTGTGAAAAAGTTCATTTTTATTCTTGATTATCACTTATAGGGTAGAGTATGCATTGCATAGCAACAAGACATTATCATATATTTGTCATAGCCTATTTAATTCAATATTTTCTTTAGTAATTGATAAAATTAGGTTAGAAACGATAGAAACGATAGAAGAGAAATAGGACGATAGACACTTTTCTATCGTCCCCACGATATATATCGTCATATCGCCCAGCACTAATATCGTGCAATTCTGACTTTATAACTCGCAACTGTAAGTATATATCTCACAATTCTGTGAAAAAGTCGAAATTCTGAGTTTATTTTTCACAATTCTGACTTTATAACACACAATTGTGTTTATATCACCAATTCTGAGAAAAAAAGTCAGAATTGCATGAAATAAATCAGAATTGACGAACACAAACTTGCATTTGCAAGAAAAAAGTCAGAATTGCACGTTTATATTTTGCAATTTTTACATTATAACACACAATTGTGAGTTTATATCATGCAATTCTGAGAAAAGTCAGAATTGTGAATTTATATCTTACAATCTTGACTTTATGACTCGCAACTGCAAGTTTATATCTCACAATGCTGTGAAAAAAGTCAGCATTTTGAGTTTATATCTCGCAATTCTGACTTTGTAACACACAATTGTGTTTATTTTACTAATTCTGAGAAAAAAAGTCAGAATTGCATGAAATAAATCAGAAGTGACAGACACAAACTTGCTTTTGCAGGAAAAAAAAGGTCAGAATTGCAGGTTTAAATCTTAAAATTTTTACTTTATAACACACAATTGTGAGTTTATATCATTAATTCTGAGAAAAAAGTCAAAATTGCAAGTTTTCATCTGACAATTCTGACTTTTTAGCACACAATTGTGAGTTTATATTACGCAATTCTGAGAAAAAAGTCAGAATTGCATGAAATGAATCAAAATTGACAGACACAAACTTGCACTTGCAATTTTTTACTATATAACACACAATTGTGAGTTTATATCACGCAATTCTGAGAAAAGTCAGAATTGTAAGTTTATATCTTATAATTTTGACTTTATAACCCGCAATTGCAAGTTTATATCTTATAATTCTGAGAAAAAAGTCAGATTTGCGAGACAAACTTGCATTTGCGAGAAAAAAGTCAGAATTGCGAGTTTAGATCTATATAACACAATTGTGAGTTTATATCATGCAATTCTGAGAAAAAAGTCAGAATTGCATGAAATAAATCAGAATTGACAGACACAAACTTGCATTTGCAAGAAAAGTCAGAATTGCAAGTTTATATCTTGCAATTTTTACTTTATAACACACAATTGTGAGTTTATATCATGCAATTCTGAGAAAAGCCAGAATTGCGAGTTTATATCTGTATAACACACAATTGTGAGTTTATATTACGCAATTCTGAGGGGAAAAAAATCAGAATTGTTTATATTTTTTAATATTTTATATCTTGCAATTTTGACTTTACAACTAGTCCACTGCATTCACACTGCAACTCAGCCTACTGAAATATTATTATTATAGTTAAGGCAAAATGCAGTAACTACACATTATCAAAATGGGTTTTGTTATAGGACAAATTCAGTTTCATCAGTTTAATTTGTCCAAATTCTTTCTTTAGTACAAACATTAAGGTAGAGCCATTCAAACACTAGGTCTTTTTGGTTTTGCTTCACAGACACACACTGACACACACACACACACACACACACACACACACACACACACACACACACACACACACACACACACACACACACTCACTCAGCCAAGAACACAAGAGTTGTATTGTATCTCCAGGAAGAGCCAACAGTAAAACTGAGTAAACAACAAAGGGTGGAGCTTCCTTCCACTAGACCCTCACCTAATATAAGTAAAGTATCAGTGAGAGTATGTGTGTCTGTGCGAGCGCATGTGCATGGGCTTGTGAGAGAGCATGCACGTGCATTCACAGTGAGATTTGGGATGAAGAAAATAATGAATTCATATCGTAACACCTTGACATGCTAGAACAAATCTGAAAGATGTTCAAATGGAGTGAACCTTAATGCAGTCTGTCACAAAACCTATTGAATTCACAACCAAAGATGATACAATAACGAAGAGTGCAACAACAATTCTGAGTTACCTCACACTTGCAGTACTTCACGAGCTCCAAGGCCAAGAGAATATGTGGGAGAAAGCATGTTATGTCTACACGACTACGAAGGGAACTTTCTGATTTTCATCAGGCGAATGTGAGTCTGAAATGGAACCACTGCTGTGGTGGATGCTGATGTGAAATGATGCCTTGAAAAGAGGCTTTCTAAATGTTTGTATAGATTAATAAACAGGGTATCCTCTTTGATCAGACACACTGATAGCTTTTTGACTTTGCGAGACTAACAGCTAAAAGACAGCAGAATAAAAAGATGAATCTTTATCCAGCAGTCCTTCCTTCCCTCATTACCCTAAGAGCATGAGCCCAGGCAGCTTATGTGCAGCTCTATTGTATAGCGAGCTATTGGGACACTCATCCTTTCTTTGTTGTGTCAGTCTTGATAGGGAACAGAAAATACAGCTTAATCATAAAGAAAAACCAGCGAAGGTAATTATGCCGAAATCATTGTTCATACACATTTTTCATTGAAGTCTGTTAATACATCCAGAATTATTTATGGCTAAACTGTTAATCAAAAAAAATGAGGAGATGATGAGATCAATTTTTTTTGCAGAGTTTCTACTGCAGCTCCTTACCAAAAAACTGCATTATATTAAGAGGTATATATTAAGAGATGTGTAATACGTAACATGACAATTATAAACAAACCATATTTAATTAGGTTGGGCAGTAGTTATCACTTCTGCAGTCTAACTTTGGCCTTGTGCTTGTCTCGAATAACAGGACAAGATAACAGGACTGTGGCAGTGATAATGAAGACTCCCCTAGTAAAAAAGTAACATGTTTAAAATACATTTATTTCATACTAAGAATAGTTCAAATCTATTAACATATTTACTGACATATCGGTCAAAACTTACTGATATAAAAAGTATAATTAAAATATTTTTGGAGTACTACTTCTGCACAATGCACATTTCTTAATATTAAACCTAAAATGTGATCCTGGACCACAAAACAAGTCTATATTTGTAGCAATAGCCAAATATTTTTTGTATGGGTCATGTTCCAAGAAGATATTTTGTACATTTCCTACCATAAATATATCACAACTTAATTTTTGATTAGTAATTGGCATTGCAAAGAACTTTATTTGGACAACTTCAAAGGCGATTTTCTCAATATTTGGATTTTTTTGAACCCTCAGATTCCAGATTTTCAAATAGTTGTATCTCGGCCAAATATTGTCCTGTCCAAAAAAAAAAAACATACATCAATGGAAAGCTTATTTATTCACCCTTTATTCAAAATTGACCCTTATGACTGGTTTTGTTGTCCATGTTTTAATGTCACTATTGATGAGGATTAAATAACTTTGGTCTTTAAATGCAAGATATTTGAAGTGTACCTAAAATAGTTCCACTTTAGCACAATCAAATAAACTTAAGTATATCTTTAGTTAGACTTCACAACTACTTTTGCACAATTAAAGTACAAAAGTGTTCCAATTTAGCTTACTTTAAGTATACCAGTAAAGTAGCCTACATTAATATGTAAATGTATTTTAGTATACTTTAGCATGACCTAAATGTATTTGAAATACATTTTAGTATGTTTATTTTTCACTAGGGTGAATATAAACATATATGTGTCCATCTAATATTAATTTATTATGGCTTTACACTACAACAAGTTGCTAACTATGGTTGCCATGGTAATGTTTGTCAAGATTGTCTGGAAATGGCATCGGGTTCAAGAGTAGAAGTGGAAAACAAACATTTATCGTTTTTGTAGTAGCCTAAGGTATATTCAAATACGCAAAGCGTAAGACGTTTAGCGGGAATTTCAGGTTTGCCACAATAACACAAACTTCTATTTTTATCATGAAAACTCTTAGACCATGTCAAAACTATATTTCCTTTAATATTTATTTTTAGAAAGTTTCTTGCCTTGTCCGTTTCGATAGAAATATCCTTACCTTCAGCAAAGCGGTTAACAGTCACTCCCCTCATGTCTTTACCGTCTCTGTCCGTCTTCATACTGCGGTCACACCATCTGCGCTTCGTGAAAGTGCGGTCACGCCATCTCCGCCTAAATTTACGTTGCGCGCCTATATAGTTATTTACGGTAACAAACACCTCCGACCTAACGCGGCGCATTTCATATTACTAAACTGCTTTTAAGAACTGCATCCCGTAGTCAGGACCAATGCTATTAACAATCTCTCTATCTCTGTCCCCCCCCCCCCCCCAAAAAAACTATTAATCTGACATGCGCAAAAAATCATAAAAATATAAATATCGAATTCTTTTCTTCAAACTCCAACAGATTATTGTTCTGCATCCTATCACTGTGGTGATTTACATGCTGTTTAACGGTTTCATTATTTTATAATTGAATACCAAATTTTTTTTTATTTATACCATTTTTCTCATAGACATTTTTTTTAAATCATAAAAATATGAAATCAAACTGAATACTCCAGCAGATTATTGTTCTGCATGTCCTGTATGTTATATGCTGTATCATTTATTTTAATTACATACCAAAGTCGACATATGCTATTGACATTGCTATATAGGGATTAAAAAAATTCATAAAAATGTGAAATCAAATTGTTTTCTGAAAACTCCAACAGATTATTGTTCTCCATCTCCTCAAGTATCACTGTAGTGATTTTCAAGTTGTTTTACTGTATACTTTTTCAATAATTGCATACCAAAGTCGACATATGCTATTGACATTGCTGTATAGGCATTTTAAAAATTCATAAAAATATGAAATCAAATTGTTTTCTGAAAACTCCAACAGATTATTGTTCTACATCTCCTCAAGTTTCACTGTGGTGATTTTCAAGTTGTTTTACTGTATACTTTTTCAATCATTTCATACCAAAGTCGACATATGCTATTGACATTGCTATATAGACAATTTAAAAATTCATAAAAAAATGAAATCAAAATGTTTTCTGAAAACTCCAACAGATTCTTGTTCTACATCTCCTCAAGTATCACTGTGGTGATTTTCAAGTTGTTTTACTGTATACTTTTTTATTAATTGCATACTAAAGTCGACATATGCTATTGACATTGCTATATAGACATTAAAAAAATTCATAAAAAAATGAAATCAAAATGTTTTCTGAAAACTTCAACAGATTATTGTTCTACATGTCCTCAAGTATCACTGTGGTGATTTTCAAGTTGTTTTACTGTATAATTTTTCAATCATTTCATACCAAAGTCGACATATGCTATTGACATTGCTGTATAGGCATTTTAAAAATTCATAAAAATATGAAATCAAATTGTTTTCTGACAACTCCAACAGATTATTGTTCTACATCTCATCAAGTACCACTGTGGTGATTTTCAAGTTGTTTTACTGTATACTTTTTTAATAATTGCATACCAAAGTCGACATATGCTATTGACATTGCTATATAGACATTTAAAAAATTCATAAAAAAATGAAATCAAAATGTTTTCTGAAAACTTCAACAGATTATTGTTCTACATCTCCTCAAGTATAACTGTGGTGATTTTCAAGTTGTTTTACTGTATCATTTTTCAATCATTTCATACCAAAGTCGACATATGCTATTGACATTGCTGTATAGGCATTTTAAAAATTCATAAAAATATGAAATCAAATTGTTTTCTGAAAACTCCAACAGATTATTGTTCTACATCTCCTCAAGTTTCACTGTGGTGATTTTCAAGTTGTTTTACTGTATACTTTTTCAATCATTTCATACCAAAGTCGACATATGCTATTGACATTGCTATATAGACAATTTAAAAATTCATAAAAAAATGAAATCAAAATGTTTTCTGAAAACTCCAACAGATTCTTGTTCTACATCTCCTCAAGTATCACTTTGGTGATTTTCAAGTTGTTTTACTGTATACTTTTTTAATAATTGCATACCAAAGTCGACATATGCTATTGCCATTGCTATATAGACATTTAAAAAATTCATAAAAAAATCAAATCAAAATGTTTTCTGAAAACTTCAACAGATTATTGGTCTACATCTCCTCAAGTATAACTGTGGTGATTTTCAAGTTGTTTTACTGTATAATTTTTCAATCATTTCATACCAAAGTCGACATATGCTATTGACATTGCTGTATAGGCATTTAAAAAATTCATAAAAAAATGAAATCAAATTGTTTTCTGAAAACTCCAACAGATTATTGTTCTACATCTCCTCAAGTACCACTGTGGTGATTTTCAAGTTGTTTTACTGTAAAACTTTTAATAATTTCATACCAAATTCAAGACAAATGCTATTTACATTGCTTTATAGATATAAAAAATCATCGCGGTCAGCGCGACGGCAAGGTCGTGGCTGGGGAATCTAACGTCTCCGTTCCCTCCTTCACGGAACGAGAGTTACTTACATAACCTAGACGTTCCCCTTCAGTCGAATCACTTCCACGTTACATTGGGAACAAGGCAAGGCAAGTTTATTTATATAGCACATTTCATACACAATTGCAATTCAAAGTGCTGTACATAAAAGGAATTAAAATCATAATAGCATAAAAATCATAAAAAATTAAAATAATAATCACAACAATAAAAACAGAATTTAAGAACATTTAAGATGATTTAAGATTAAATGTATTTTAAAATGAATTAGCACAGTATACACAAAATAATGCAGTCTGTTCGGACGTAGCACAGTGCTCATTCAATAAAGGCACAACTGAACAGATGAGTTTTGAGTCTGGATTTAAATGTGGCTAATGTATTAGCACATCTGATCTCTTCTGGAAGCAACTGTGGGCGGCATAATAGCTAAAAGCGGATTCCCCTTGTTTTTTGTGAACCCTTGATATTACTAACTGACTCGATCCTAGTGATCTGAGTTGGCTGTTCGGTTTATATTCAGTGAGCATATCTGCAATGTATGTAGGTCCTAGGCCATTGAGTGCTTTATAAACAAGTAAAAGTACTTTAAAATCTATCCTAAACATAATTGGTAGCCAGTGTAAGGACCTGAGGACTGGTGTAATATGCTCTGATTTTCTGGTTCTAGTCAGAATCCTGGCAGCAGCGTTCTGTATGAGCTGCAGCTGTCCAATGGTCTTCTTGTGAAGGCAAGTGAGGAGACCATTACAATAGTCCACCCTGCTGGTGATAAAGGCATGAACAAGTTTCTCCAAGTCTTGACAGGAAACAAAACATCTAATTCTTGCAATGTTTTTGAGATGATAGTATGCTGATTTAGTTACTGCTTTGACATGGCTACTGAAACTGAGGTCTGACTCCAGAATCACACCAAGATTCTTGACTTGATTTTTTGTTTTTTGACCCCTAGCATCAAGGTACGCATTTACCTTATGAACTTCATCTTTGTTTCCAAATGCAATGACTTCTGTTTTCTCCTTGTTTAATTGAAGAAAGCTTTGGTACATCCAACTAATTTCATCAATGCATTTACAGAGGGAGTCAATGGGGCTGTAGTCATTTGGCGATAAGGCTAGTTAAATCTGGGTATCATCTGCATAGCTGTGATATAGCAGGTGGCACAAACCCACGTGCCGGCAGGTATACGTGCTAGCAGGTGGGAGTGTTAATGTAACCTTCCCAACGTCCTGGGGGCCAATTGTGGGGGACCCCACAGGAATGCCAGTTGTACGGAAACATGGTTGGGGGGCGGAGCACATGAGATCTTTCCATGTGGAAATAAAAATAATTCAATATATCCATAAGTTCTTAGGGACATACGAGGGAAACAGAGGCCTTCTGGTTGACCACCGGAAAATACTGAAACATATATTGCCACAACCAGCGGGGCGAAGGAGACCCGGCAGGAGCACAGTCAGGAACTACTCCGCAACTAGCCCTGACTGCGGGGCATGGAGGACCCAGGGTTAATGGGAAAATAGCGCACTGATCCTCATGGGAATGGTGCAGCAAGCCGACACCAGCCGACCTCCCCTCATCTGAAGTCCTTATGTTAGGACACGGGAGGAAACAGCCTCTACGCGAAGGTTATAAAACCTAGCGAAGGTATTCAGTGTCGCCCAGCCCGCAGCTCTACAGATATCTGCTAGCGAGGCGCCATGAGCCAACGCATAAGATGAGGCAACACTCCGTGTGGAGTGGGCACGAACACCTAAGGGGCATGGCAGTCCCTGATACAAGTATGACAGGGAGATGGCATCTACCACCCAATGAGCCAACCTCTGTTTGGAGACAGCATTCCCTTTCTGCTGACCTCCAAAGCAGACAAAGAGCTGCTCGGTGCGTCTGAAGGGCCGAGTGCCACTTCCACTTTGAGAAGAGGCGACTGGCAAAGGGAGGAATTGGGAAGGGCGAGCGAATGTGGCTGGACATTGGCGAAATAGCTCCGAAGCAGCTGAAACGTCACGGGGTGGAGTCGCCATTCCGCAGGGTGGTTGGACTGCCGTGGAAGCCAACAGGCCGTACGGTTTCCCTGGCATCATGAGAATGGCACGTAGCAATGTCTGCCACGTTTGACTCCGTAGGAGCAGATGGTGGATGAGCTCTAAGTGCCCGTTGCACACAGCATCTCAACCTGTGGAAAGCCACGGGCTGACTATTCGGCAACACTGCGGGAAAACGCCAGTCCAGAGTGAGCCGAGATGCTATGTCCATTTCAGGACTCGATCGTGCTGAAGCGGTCTCACATGAAACGAGCTCAACGGAAAAATGGCTGAAGCTGTCATGTGCCCCAGGAGCCTCAAAATTTTGAGGAGGACCGCTGAGTTGTGCCTGCATAATCGTAGGCACTACAGCACTGACTGTGTACTCTTGGTGGCAAGGCGGGCTGTCCTGTTGACCGAGTCTGGCTCCAGCCCGGGAAAAGAGATCCCCCTCTATTCTAGAGGGAGTCTGCTCTTCTCTCGGTCGGCCTGAAGGACCAGATGTCAGAGGTGCCGAAGCACCAAGTCCCCAAATTCACACAACTGAACTCGCGAGTGAGCTGGAAGGCACCAGTCATCGAGACGGTTGTAAACGCGAATCCCTGTCTGCCGAAGAGGGGACAGGAAAGCTCCCGTGGCCTTAAGAAGGATGCGGGGAGAAGGGCACTGGCCAAATGGAAGCACTTCGCACTGAAATACTCGACCCCCGGGGGCAGACCGCAGAAGGGGTCTGAGCCGGGGAGGAATCGAGACGTAACAGCGGGTGCTCTTCAACCCACCCCTGGAGACGGAAGCATACTCATATGCACATCATCGTGAGCATCTGATCCGGCAGCCTGAAAAGGGGCTGAAACAGAGCTCCATCCAGGATGGGTGTTTATCCACCATTCTTTCTGGGCACGTTGAAGTAGAGACTGTAAGACCCTAACTTCATCTCGGCTGGAGGGGCAGGCTGGATCGCGTCCTCCGCAAGCAGGACAGAGGCAAGCTTCCCTGAAAGAACAAAAATGTAAAGGGTACCTCTGAACCTGGGCGGACGCCTGGAGAACTGAATCGCAAAGCCAAGCCATGCCGTACCGTCCGTATCAACCACCACGGCAGTAGCAAGGGAACGTTGACCGTCGTGACCGTGGTGGGGCAGCCTGGGGGGAGACAGGGAAAAGAGACTGAACCCAGAAGGATGTACGTCCTGGAGAAGAGTCAACCTGCACTAAGCAGTGGTTACCTTCTTCCCTGGTTTCTCTTTTTGAGTAAATGTGGGTACCGTCGACCTGGGGGCGGAGGGTGGCGAGGGGAGAGGAGCTGGGCAGCGGGCAAGATGAAGAAGGTGCCCGCCACATTTTGACCAGCTCCTCATGCACCTCTGGGAAGAAACCTCGGAGGGGTGCTGCGCGGCCGGGATGGCATCCTCACTCTCAGACTCTCCCTCTGATGCTGCAACAGACATCTCCTCCTCCTGTGGAGTGCCAAAGGAGACGCTCAGCCCGGCATGCGGGGAAGCGTACTGCTCTGGCATCTCGGCGGGACCACGCTGAGGTGCGGAAGTCCGCAGGGCTTTTGGGGCCGGCAGAACGTTTGAGAGATGCAGAGAGACTTCAGCATGGCCATGGTCATGTGTTCGCAATGAACGCACAACCATCCGGGAACGCTGCCCCAGCATGTTCACGACCTAGACATGTGAGACAGCGTTCATGTCCGTCCAGAGAGGTGAGGTAACTGCCGCACCCACAAACGCACAGCCGGAAAGCCATTCTTAAAAGAACGTCTAACACAGCTGTGAGAAATTGCTCTTTTAGTCCCGGTCTGCCCAGTGTAGGATTACAAATTTATAAAAGGTTAAACATAGATTCCAATATAACTGCCTAAACAGAAAAGTAATGCATATTGTGATTTCTAAGAGCAGACAAACCAGACCCTGAGACAGGAACCTTATGTCTTTAAGCAGTTCCTGAACATCTGGCAGGTTTCTCTTATTAAGTGTGAAATCTAAGCTCAAAGTACAACTGTGTCCTTTTGTTTATTCCCTTTGCATTTGAATGCTAAATAGATCAAAGCCGGGAAAATCCCACTAGGCTGACTATCTGTACTGCATTTGCATGCTTTGTTTAGATTGACTCCACCTCTATGTTTTCCTCTCCCCCTGGAAAGGTATATAAACTGTAATGTATATGCCTTAGTAGACGACTTTTTGATGACTGCAGCAACGAACAGCTAGGATCTCAATAAAGAGAAACTTCTGCTTCAAGATATCCAAAACGTCTCCTGGTCTCTGAGAAAAGTTCACAACACCAGGCAGGAAACCGCGGCACCACTGTGCACTCAATGGGGCTTGCTCGCTGGAGAGCAGGAGGCTTTGTTGAGGCCGTGAAATCGGCCGCCCGCAGGAACACTTCTTTTTCTTCTGTCGGCTTGAGCATGAGAGGCTCTCAAAGCGAAAATGCCACTCGCCAATGTTCATTGGACTTTTGAATAAGGCTCAGAGATGATTGGTCTCTCATGCGAGTTCCCAATGTAACGTCGTAGTGATTCGACTGAAGGGGAAGTAATAATCTGTTTTTAGAGTTTTCAGAAAATAATTTGATTTCATATTTTTATGTTTTTATTAATCATGTATTTATAGAGAAATATTAAATAGTTTTGGTCCAGATTTGGTATGCAATTATAAAAACAATTAAACTGCATGTTAAGCTGCATGAAAATCACCACAGTGGTACTTGAGGGGATGAAGAACAATAATCGTTTGGAGACTTCAGAAAACAATTTGATTTCATAATTTAAAAAAAAAATTATATCTATAAAGCAATGTAAATAGCAAATGTCGATTTTGGTATGAAATTATTAAAAAAGTATACAGTGAAACAAATTGAAAATCACCACAGTGATACTTGAGGAGATGTAGAACAATAATCTGTTGGAGTTTTCAGAAAAAAATTTGATTTAATTTTTTTAAGAATTTTGAAAATGTCTATATAGCAATGTCAATAGCATATGTCGACTTTGGTATGAAATGATTGAAAAATTATACAGTAAAACAACTTGAAAATCACCACAGTGGTACTTGAGGAGATGTAGAACAATAATCTGTTGGAGTTTTCAGAAAACAATTTGATTTCATATTTTTATGAATTTTTAAAATGCCTATACAGCAATGTCAATAGCATATGTCGACTTTGGTATGCAATTATTAAAAAAGTATACAGTAAAACAACTTGAAAATCACCACAGTGTTACTTGAGGAGATGAGGAACAATAATCTGTTGGAGTTTTCAGAAAACAATTTGATTTCATTTTTTTATGAATTTTTAAAATGTCTATATAGCAATGTCAATTGCATATGTCGACTTTGGTATGAAATTATTAAAAAATGATACAGTAAAACAACTTGAAAATCACCACAGTGGTACTTGAGGAGATGAAGAACAATAATCTGTTGGAGTTTTCAGAAAACAATTTGATTTCATTTTTTTATGAATTTTTAAAATGTCTATATAGCAATGTCAATTGCATATGTCGACTTTGGTATGCAATTATTAAAAAAGTATACTGTAAAACAACTTGAAAATCACCACAGTGATACTTGAGGAGATGGAGAACAATAATCTGTTGGAGTTTTCAGAAAACAATTTGATTTCATTTTTTTATGAATTTTTAAAATGTCTATATAGCAATGTCAATTGCATATGTCGACTTTGGTATGCAATTATTAAAAAAGTATACAGTAAAACAACTTGAAAATCACCACAGTTATACTTGAGGAGATGTAGAACAAGAATCTGTTGGAGTTTTCAGAAAACAATTTGATTTAATTTTTTTATGAATTTTTAAATTGTCTATATAGCAATGTCAATTGCATATGTTGACTTTGGTATGAAATTATTAAAAAATGATACAGTAAAACAACTTGAAAATCACCACAGTGGTACTTGAGGAGATGAAGAACAATAATCTGTTGGAGTTTTCAGAAAACAATTTGATTTCATTTTTTTATGAATTTTTAAAATGTCTATATAGCAATGTCAATTGCATATGTCGACTTTGGTATGCAATTATTAAAAAAGTATACAGTAAAACAACTTGAAAATCACCACAGTTATACTTGAGGAGATGTAGAACAAGAATCTGTTGGAGTTTTCAGAAAACAATTTGATTAAATTTTTTTATGAATTTTTAAATTGTCTATATAGCAATGTCAATTGCATATGTCGACTTTGGTATGAAATTATTAAAAAATGATACAGTAAAACAACTTGAAAATCACCACAGTGGTACTTGAGGAGATGAAGAACAATAATCTGTTGGAGTTTTCAGAAAACAATATGATTTCATATTTTTATGAATTTTTAAAATGCCTATACAGCAATGTCAATTGCATATGTCGACTTTGGTATGCAATTATTAAAAAATGATACAGTAAAACAACTTGAAAATCACCACAATGAAACTTGAGGAGATGAAGAACTATAATCTGTTGGAGTTTTCAGAAAACAATTTGATTTCATATTTTTATGAATTTTTTAAATGTCTATATACCAATGTCAATAGCATATGTCGACTTTGGTACGAAATTATTAAAAAATGATACAGTAAAACAACTTGAAAATCACCACAGTGGTACTTGAGGAGATGTAGAACAATAATCTGTTGGAGTTTTCAGAAAACAATTTGATTTCATATTTTTATGAATTTTTAAAATGCCTATATAGCAATGTCAATTGCATATGTCGACTTTGGTATGCAATTATTAAAAATGATACAGTAAAACAACTTGAAAATCACCACAGTGATACTTGAGGAGATGGAGAACAATAATCTGTTGGAGTTTTCAGAAAACAATTTGATTTCATTTTTTTTATGAATTTTTAAAATGTCTATATAGCAATGTCAATTGCATATGTTGACTTTGGTACGAAATTATTAAAAAATGATACAGTAAAACAACTTGAAAATCACCACAGTTATACTTGAGGAGATGTAGAACAAGAATCTGTTGGAGTTTTCAGAAAACAATTTGATTTAATTTTTTTATGAATTTTTAAATTGTCTATATAGCAATGTCAATTGCATATGTCGACTTTGGTATGAAATTATTAAAAAATGATACAGTAAAACAACTTGAAAATCACCACAGTGGTACTTGAGGAGATGAAGAACAATAATCTGTAGGAGTTTTCAGAAAACAATTTGATTTCATTTTTTTATGAATTTTTAAAATGCCTATATAGCAATGTCAATTGCATATGTCGACTTTGGTACAAAATTATTAAAAAATGATACAGTAAAACAACTTGAAGATCACCACAGTGGTACTTGAGGAGATGTAGAACAATAATCTGTTGGAGTTTTCAGAAAACAATTTGATTTCATATTTTTATGAATTTTTAAAATGCCTATATAGCAATGTCAATAGCATATGTCGACTTTGGTATGCAATTATTAAAAATGATACAGTAAAACAACTTGAAAATCACCACAGTGATACTTGAGGAGATGAAGAACAATAATCTGTTGGAGGTTTCAGAAAACAATTTGATTTCATATTTTTATGAATTTTTTAAATGTCTATATACCAATGTCAATAGCATATGTCGACTTTGGTACGAAATTATTAAAAAATGATACAGTAAAACAACTTGAAAATCACCACAGTGGTACTTGAGGAGATGAAGAACAATAATCTGTTGGAGTTTTCAGAAAACAATTTGATTTCATTTTTTTATGAATTTTTAAAATGTCTATATAGCAATGTCAATTGCATATGTCGACTTTGGTATGCAATTATTAAAAAAATGATACAGTAAAACAACTTGAAAATCACTACAGTGATACTTGAGGAGATGGAGAACAATAATCTGTTGGAGTTTTCAGAAAACAATTTGATTTCATTTTTTTATGAATTTTTAAAATGTCTATATAGCAATGTCAATTGCATATGTCGACTTTGGTACGAAATTATTAAAAAATGATACAGTAAAACAACTTGAAGATCACCACAGTGGTACTTGAGGAGATGTAGAACAATAATCTGTTGGAGTTTTCAGAAAACAATTTGATTTCATATTTTTATGAATTTTTAAAATGCCTATATAGCAATGTCAATAGCATATGTCGACTTTGGTATGCAATTATTAAAAATGATACAGTAAAACAACTTGAAAATCACCACAATGAAACTTGAGGAGATGAAGAACTATAATCTGTTGGAGTTTTCAGAAAACAATTTGATTTCATATTTTTATGAATTTTTTAAATGTCTATATACCAATGTCAATAGCATATGTCGACTTTGGTATGTAATTAAAATAAATGATACAGCATATAACATACAGGACATGCAGAACAATAATCTGCTGGAGTATTCAGTTTGATTTCATATTTTTATTATTTAAAAAAAAATGTCTATATTGAGAAAAATGGTATAAATAAAAAAAACTTTGGTATTCAATTATAAAATAATGAAACCGTTAAACAGCATGTAAATCACCACAGTGATAGGATGCAGAACAATAATCTGTTGGAGTTTGAAGAAAAGAATTCGATTTTTATATTTTTATGATTTTTTGCGCATGTCAGATTAATAGTTTTTTTAGGGGGGAGACAGAGATAGAGAGATTGTTAATAGCATTGGTCCTGACTACGGTGTGCAGTTCTTAAAAGCAGTTTAGTAATATGAAATGCGCCGCGTTAGGTCGGAGGTGTTTGTTACCGTAAATAACTATATAGGCGCGCAACATAAATTTAGGCGGAGATGGCGTGACCGCACTTTTACGAAGCGCAGATGGTGTGACCGCAGTGTCTTCATGATGTCTTTCACTTTGGTACACCTTGAAATGTCTGAAATCACATCCAGAGGAAGCTTTTCTGAGAGTTAGCTTATCTTTGTATCCAAACTAACTGGTCAGGTTGTTCTCTTTTCTCCTGAGTGTGAAACACAGACTGGCATAGTAGCGGTGCGCGCGACTGTTCCGCAGGTGTGCATGACAGCAAGAGAGTGAACAAAAGCTCGTGAATCTGGACCAATCACGCTCCAGCAAAACAGTGAGACTGGACGACACGGATAGACCATCAATACCTTTGCTGTGTACACTTTAGTGGGAAAAACAGTTTATCGTCCGGTTTAAGAATATCCTAAACGTCACTATAAATCAATAACCGACTGATAACTGACATTTATAAGTTAAAACTAGTATGAGGGAAAGCTTCCCCACTAGAGAGCGCGCAGAGAACGCGACACACGTGCTTAGTGTGCACTTTGGAGAGCCCTGTAGCAGTTGAATATTAAATATTATTTTTGTAAAAATTGACTGAATTTAGGATTGTTTATTAAGAAATGTGGTGCTTTGGGAACTTTAGAGGAGGACATTGTGTTACAGTACTCAGTACTACTGATCCTTGAGGATCAAAGCACTGGACATTTGTCTCTCTTATCTGATTCACCCAGTTCAGTTCGTGGAGCCTAGACTAATGAGCTGATGAGTTGAATCAGGTGTAGTAGATAAGGCAGACATCCACATTGTGCAGTGCAGGTCGATGATTGAGAACCACTGGTCTTTTATGTTCTGTTCAGGGATGTATACATTCTTAAAAATGCTTTTTTTTTTTTCACAGCGATGCCATAGAAGAACAATTTCTGGTTCTTCAAAAAACCTTTCAGTGAACAGTTCTTAAAACAAACACATTTTCCTTGTGCAAAGAACATTTTAATACCCCAAAGAACATTTATCTTCTGTACAGAACCTTTCTTTGGAATGGAAAGGTTTCAAGGATGGTAAAGGTTCTTCATGGAACTAGAAGCCAATAAAGAACCTTTATTTTGAAAGGGGTCATGCTTTTAAGCTGTGTGTGATCGTCTCTCATTAGTAATCGCTCCAGTGGTCTAGTTTCGTTTCCACAGCTTTCAGCCCCACCTTGCTTTTTACTACAGTGGCGTTAATAAAATTATATATATATATTTTTAAAATTACTTTTATTATTAGCTCATTCATGAACATTGGCCATGGGGAAGAAGACAACAACTTGCATGATTCCACACTCAATCATGGCGCCATCAAATTACGCCTTTGTTTTGTTGTTTGTTTTAAATATGCGCTCTCTAGCGGCGAAAATGACATATTGTGCCTTTAAGGGGGCGGGTCTTTTAAGGCTTGTCAAGAATCGGCCACTATTATGATTGGCTAACGTCATTGCATAGAAAGTGGTATCAACGCCCCCTTGCTATTGCATTTGAGTGTTTTGACAACATGATAAAAATAACACCATTTCTAGACAAAGCATTATGAAACCATTTACTTACCGTTTGTGATGCAGCTGCAGTCAAATCTAGTACTGCTTGCTCCAAATGCTCAGATCAATCCTTTAACACGATCCGGGATGCCATTAACAATAAACTATCCGCTTGTTCCTTATGCTGGGATCCTTCTGATATCTGTACAAAGTTCCGAACAAGCTGTTTAAACCAAACATGTCAAAAAGCACTCCATTTGTCTTATTGAAGACAGAGTCAAGCGCATGAACTGTGTCAGAAAGCAAACTGTATACTGTATCCAGTGTAGACAAGATAGTGGCAGTGATTAAAATGTCTATTTGATTTTGACGCAATGCGACACTCAGCATATTCAAGTGATCCGCCGTTAAGCGACTAAGCGCCAGTGGGCGGGGCCTATGGTAAGAAGATGACGTCAGCTCCAAACGAGCTTGATTAAATAAACCCTTTGTTTATAATGAGAAGGACATTTTAAGCTATGAAACTTGCAGGATGAAAGACCTCTTATATGCCAAAAGATCAAGGCAAATTTGATTTCTCATGTCATGACCCCTTTAAGAGTGTTGGAGATGGAACACACTATACCTCATAAATGTTGATGTACTGTTAAAGGCTACCTTTATTATCGCAACTCTCGAGAAGAAGAAAGAACATCACGTCATGTCCTCATGTTATCTCCAAGGCTGCATGTACATAGGAAAGTCTTCATGTTAACATGATGCAAACCAGAAACAGGAAAACTTATGCAAGTTTTATTCCACAACCTGGAGGGGAAAACTTCATAAATAAACACATAACTGTAGTCATTGCTATTTTGGCACATTGCCGATGGGTAATTGGTCAGGGGTAATTCAGCCTGCTAGAGGGGGTATGTAAGAGGACCCTTGAGGGCCCCTGACAGACTGTCTGACATGGAGCCTGAGCCAATGAGGATGTTTTTGGAGGAAGGGTCTCTATGTATGGAAATAAAAACGGCTTTGTTTTCCTGCACATAGCGACAGTATCCAATAAGGTCAGCTACAATTTCCATATCAGTGATTTTATTTACAGAAGGATAGTAATTTGGAGAACAGGGTTAACGAGTGCAGGACTAGCACTTAAGGAGATCATGATTATTGTGATAAATTATTGTTATTAATTTGTGTGTGCGTTCCTCCCACTTAAAAAAGTAGACTAAACAATCAAACAAAGACTTTAATACCCTTTAACAAGGTCAAGATAAACTTGTTTATGCATGCATGTTAGCTAATAAATTTATCAGTTACCAACCACAACCTTCTTCACCCTCCATGCCAACATCAAATGCCCTTCTTCTCTCCCCCTCTCTTGTATCTTTGAGCTCATTGGCTGTCATGATAAGTCCAAGTGTATTTTTAGGGCGCTATCCTGTCATAGGGGTGGACACAGGGAGAAAATAGATATATACAGACCACTGCAATAGAAATCAAAACGTAATTTAAATCTGCTACCACTAACACTACTGGAAGTGACAGAAGGTATGAGTTTCCCAGCTGTGAAAGGTAAGATTGCATTTTAATGTATTTCAGAGTGAAACTAAGAAGAGATGTTAGTTTCTGAGTTTAAAGTAATGTAACAAGACATTTTCCTCTCATCTGCACTGATCAAGCTCAAACTGATCAACAACCAAACACGACAGAAATCAGCAACCAAGGCCGCCAGCAAGAAGAAACTGTCACAGATTCAAAAAGTGACACACATAAAGAAAACTTCAATTTGAAAGTTGAAAATGGTGTGGTGAAATCCAAACTTCACAATGTGTTTGAAAGCCAACAGACCAGTATGAAGGATGAGAACAGCACCAAAGTCTGTTTGACTATTAAGAGCCACCGAAGAGGTTCACCTTCAGTGGAGCAAAATGACCCAAAGCCATTAACCATTGTACCGATACAAGAAAATGTGGTTTCACATAAGGTATCGTTAGAGAACTATGACGGGAAGTTATGTGAGGAACAACGGCCGAGTACAAAGCGCCAACTGTCCGCTGAGAGCGCGGCGAAGTCAGTGAGTGTAAGAAAGAGGAGCACTGTGAAAAAGAGCCAAGACGAGATTGTGAAACCCCTCTCAGTTGCCAGGCCTGGCACGCAGTCTGGGAGACCTTATCTACCTGCAGTCTCCTCCTCTCAGAGGAAACCCAGAAAACTGCTATTCTCCAGCACTGATATTTTCAGCAAAGTAGACACATTCTCAATCCAGAAAGGAAGAGAGGTAACCCACAAACACACAAGTCTTTGTTTTTATATTCTGGTCCTTGATGATCAACGTCCTGCAGAGCTTAGCTCAAACTTGTCACAAAAATACCTGCCTGGAAGATTCTAGTGATCTCAAAGACCTTGATTACCTTAGTTCAGGTGTGTTTAATTGGGGTTGGAGTTAAACTCTGCAGGACTGTGGTCTTCCAAGAGCAAGATTGCCATGTTATAAACAATAGATTTAGGCATGAACATGTCTTTTTCAGTTGAGGGAGCAGGAAGTATTTGATGCTCAGAAGATTGCAAATGCCGTCACTGAGGGGAGCAGAAATGATCTGGAAAAACTCAGGGCCATATGGATCTGGCTGTGCCATAATATTGGTAACTGCACATGCAAGAATGCACACACTGTAAGAAATTATTTTTCTAAGTTGTAAATAAAACAAATAGCACTGGAGTACAGTTGAGGTCAAAAGTTTACATCCCCCTTTCAGAATCTGCAAAATGTTAATTATTTTACCAAAATAAAAAGGATCATACAAAATGCATGTTATTGTTTATTTAGTACTGACCTGAATAAGATATTTCACATAAAAGAAGTTTACATATAGTCCACAAGAGAAATTAATAGCTGAATTGATAAAAATGACCCTGTTCAAAAGTTTACATCCTTGATTCTTAATACTGTGTTGTTACCTGAATGATCCACAGCTGTGGTTTTTTGTTTAGTGTTAGTTGTTCATGAGTCCCTAGTTTGTCCTAAACAGTTAAATTGCCTGCTGTTCTTCAGAAAAATCCTTCAGGTCCCACAAATTCTTTGGTTTTCCAGCATTTTGTCTATTTGAACCCTTTCCAACTATGACTGTATGATTTTGAGATCCATCTTTTCACACTGAGAACAACTGAGCGACTTCTACGCAACTACTACAAAAGGTTTAAATGCTTATGAGGCGGGGGACAACTTTTTGAATTTGAAGATCAGGTTAAATGTAACAAATTTTGTCTTCTGGGAAACATTTAAGCATCTTCTGTAGCCTCTAAAGGCCAGTACTGAATTAAAAATATGATATTTTGGCAAAATAAGAAAAATCTTTATTCTGTTCAAAAGTTTACACCCCTGGCGGCTCTTAATGCATTGTTTTTCCTTCTGGAGCATCAGTGAGCATTTGAACCTTCTGTAATAGCTGCATATGAGTCCCTTAGTTGTCCTCAGTGTAAAAAAAGATGGATCTCAAAAGCATACAGTCATTGTTGGAAATGGTTCAAAAATGACACAAAAATCTGGAAAACCAAAGAATTTGTGGGACCTGAAGGATTTTTCTGAACAGGGGGCAGTTTACCGGTTCAGGACAAACTAGGGACTCATAAATAACTATCACAAAACAAGAAAAACACAGCTGTGGATCATTCAGGTAACAACAAAGTATTAAAAATCAAGGGGATGTCAAATTTTGACCTCAACTCTATGTTTGTCAAATTTACTAGCAATTTTTGAGGGAAAACTGTTTCTACACAGATTTTCTAGTGAGAACAAACGTTTTTAAATGCCAAGTTCTGTCACGAAACTCTAGCTGAAATCCAGGCTGATGGTGTCGTTAACGCAAAATGATGATATTCACAGCGTTAAACTACTTGGCTCATGTTGCATATGCATTTTTGCATACACATTTCGCAGAGCACTTTCAGAGGTACTCTGAAACTCTCCACCTCCCCAGCTCTACCTGTATAGATCTGCTACGGGTTATTATATATGCTTTTTGTGAAGTAGAAATATGTCTTAAAGGGGTCATGAACTGCCTTTGTTTTTATTTAAGTGACTACTTCCTCAGATAAACTGTCTTATGTGTTTGTGCATAGAGTATGATTTGGAGGGATACCTTGGTCTTTCTCAGAAGATTTGCTCTTCTGAAGAAGTCATCAAGACGGGAAAGGGTGTATGTAGCGGATACTCGGGCCTCTGTGTGGAAATGTGCAGGTAAGTGGCCAAAAGTATATACACACACTTCATGCCAGCAGAATGTGGCTCTGAACTTTCTCTCTTTTCTCTAGGGAGGTGGGCATTGAGTGTGTGGAGGTGAGCGGGTACAGCAAAGGCGTCGGATACCAGGCCGGGCACAGTTTAGCTGAGAAGCGTTCCGATCATGAGTGGAATGCTGTCTTCGTGGGGGGTCAGTGGTGGCTACTTGACGCTTGCTGGGGCGCTGGCACTGTGGATATGAAATGCAAAACATTTATGAAGAGGTCAGGCCCCTCAGAGTGTCAGTTATTCATATCATACAGTACACACATACTGCACACAATAAGCAGACAAATCATGACTAGTTTTTATATACTAAAACAAACACTATATATTCTACAGCAAGCAAGAATTGGGTTTCTGGGAGAAAATATCTTTATTTATTTTTTGCTTGTTTCAGGTATGACGACTTTTATTTCCTGACTGAACCTAGTGAGTTTATAAGCTCACATTTCCCTGATGACCAGACCTGGCAACTACTCACCACTCCTATTTCCATGGAAGAATTTGAAACGAGACCCTTGAAGACCTCCTCGTTTTATCAGTTTGGATTGACCCTGACACAACCCAAACAGTACAAAACCATCACAGGTATACATACACACACAAAACATACACTAACGACACAACTACACATACGCAAAATAGAATAATGCATAAACTCAAAAGGGAAGATTAGTGAAGCACACACAATGTCTGTCACACTGTAATGAGATAATAGGCGGCTGCTGGCATCAGCTCGTGGTGAGAAGCTCTGAGAAAACAGATTAGACCGTTTGCTGCAGAGATTAGACAGTCTCATGCGAAAAAAAGTTGTTGTAACTAAAACTTCCCGAATACTGTCTATAGTATGCACTGCAGAAAATGCAAGCAAGAGTATTAAGTTAGTGTAAACATTAGTGGAACTACAAAGAAAGCTTGGCAAAGCCTCTGCTGGTACACTTCTTGAGATGAGTTTTTAAAACTGAACTTCTTTAAAGGTCTATTGAAATGCTTTGAAACATGCAGCATTGGATGTGTTGATGTAATTTCAACTGAAACAGGAAGACAGGGCTGAACATATCAAACAGTCCCGCACCCTTTTTCTAATATAGCCAATAGCGTTTTGTTTCTATCACAACTTTGATCAGAGCCACTGAGCTCAATAAAGCCACAATTTCATCCATATCGCTATAAAATATACCATTCTCTATAGAATTCAAATGGGTCTGATACGTTTTATGGTCTGTGCCGACTTGCGCTTATGATTCGCTCTGTGCTATCGTGTCTCTGGACTTCTTTTGCCCCAGTCGAAAGCATATTTACACTGAATCATTCCCTAGCCCTGTATAGTGCATTATGTGCCATTCACTGTACAGAAAATATTAATTCTGTGAACCGAAGTGACCGATTTCAGCCGCAGCTTCAGCGTCTATTTATAGCATAGGGGGCTGGACGTTTCAGATTCTAGAGAGCATTTGATTGGACAGAAAGTTTGATGAGAAGTGCAGTGTGATGTCATCAAAATCGTTGATGCATATTGGCGGAAGTTAGAGACTGTAAGTTTTGAATGCGTATATCTTGTAAATGCAAGTTTTGTCATTGTTATGAAACACACTAGCTTATAGATAGCCTTAAGTCCAACCAATTCATACTAAAAGCCAAAAAAACTTCAAGTTTGATTTCATGGGGATTTTAAAACCAAACACTCATGCATGAGACGCTGTAAAAAGCAGACGCAAACACTTACGCATACATTGACCATGCAACCAATTAAAAGTATTGCAGTGCAATGTAGAAACAACCCACTAGGAAAGTATATTAGCTTGGGCCCTATTCTACGGAGGGGCAGTATAAATTGCTTTCCCATCCAGTTGGAAGAAATCATGATCATGTTGGGCCCCTTTTCTGTACTCGTTTTTAGGGCATTTGGCTGTGTAATCCACTGTTGACAGATGAGAAATAGTGAACATTGATTTAGCACCCGCCAAAGCCGCTCCAAATTCCTGCCACGCTCAAATGCCTTCTGATTGGCTAAACAAAGAATCTGACAGCAGCCCATGGCTACGTTTTATTTTACCATTAATGGAGAGTTGTGCTGTCACAGAGATCGACATAATATCCCAGCTATATCAGTAATATCTTGAAGAGAGTTCCCTCCCTACCTAATCGATTTCTACTGAGGGCCACCCTCCCTGGAATGCAATTTCTACCAAGGGGGACCCTCAAACGTGATTTCAACTGAGGCATGGTTCTCCAATGCATATATTTAAAGGGTTGGTTCACCCAAAAGTGGAAATTGTGTCATTAATTACTCACCCTCATGTTGTTCCAAACCAGTAAGACCTTGTTCATCTTCAAAACGCAAATTAAAATATTTTTGATTAAATCCGAGAGCTTTCTGACCCTGCATAGACAGCAACGCGATTACCACATTCAAGGCCCAGAAAGGAAGTAAGGACATTGTAAAAATAGCCCATGTGACATCAGTGGTTCAAAAG
This sequence comes from Garra rufa, assembly GCF_049309525.1. Classification (NCBI taxonomy): domain Eukaryota; kingdom Metazoa; phylum Chordata; class Actinopteri; order Cypriniformes; family Cyprinidae; genus Garra; species Garra rufa. The sequence continues at coordinate 32,276,123 of NC_133362.1, read as the reverse complement.
TCATTCTTTGAAGCTATGAGAATACTTTTCACGTGCAAAGAAAACCAAAATAAATGTATTTAACAATTTCTTCCAACCTGATCTCATGACGAAAACGTACCTATGGGAACTTTTTTGCAAGACGCGAAATACATACCACCATGTATGTTTAGTGACATATTCGATGTGAAATGTCCACTGAGTGCCGCTAAAAGAGTCCGTTTTTTTCCCCGAAACAGATGAATGTACATATGGTACGTTTTATGTGACGTTGATTTTGTATGTGTCACTGCAGTTCTGACTTGAAATGTCCATTAAATGGCTCTATAACTCCTATTACTATAATGCTCTGTAATGGTTTAAAATAATGTACCATCTGCACTACACCTAAACTTACCCGATAGTATGAACAAAAGCAAATGTGACATAAAAACACAAACTCAAAAACTTAAAAATTGAGCAAGCTTGTCACACTCAGGAAGCAAAACATATGGAGCTGTATCATAACTGTGTATAAAAACAATTTTTAATCTAAACGCGATATGTCCTCTCGACCATTCAGAATTCGGTGAGCGTTCGACGCAATCCAACATGGCGGCGCTCTGAAAAGAGATGCTTGTGTTCAGTCTTCAAAATGAGTGCTTTAAACTCTAATAACACTTTTGATGGCCTGGACGAGCCAGTGATACCTACACTTGTGGGTAGAAAAAGCAGACTAGACAAAGAAAATCACAAAAAAAGAAGGTTTGTCACTCAGGCCCTGTTTACACTAGTGCGTTTTCGATTTAAAACTACGTTTTAAAATGAAAACGATCCTCGTCTACACTAGCGTGTAGCGTGTATAGGTAGATTCCCTATTGTTTAGATGAAGGACGTGTTTTCAAAAGTCTCCGTTTTGGTCCGTTTACAATGAAACGCAACCCTAGAGTTTTCAAACTAAAACGCGCAAACTAAAAGCCGTCACTGGACGACCTGATGATGAATTTTAACAAGTTTCATGAAAGACCAAGCAAGGTTGACCAGGACAGGGCCATACGTCATCTCTTGGACATAACACAAGTGAAAAAGCAGCGTCTGAAAGTCCTGGACGTAAACAAACGAAAAGACCGACAATAAAAATAAAGATTTCTATTAATTTATAGTATGAGTCCCTAATGTCATATGTTGCATGTTCTCTTTTTTTTTTTTTTTTTAAGACATAAACGAACAATGTTTTGGAAAAAAAGAATGGATTTGTAGCATTTTTAAACTTAATATTGTTGTTAATACAATATTGTTGTTTCACACGTTCAGACTGAGCCAACAGATTATTTTAACAGGATAAATTAAATATTAACAAAATGTATGGGTCTAGGCAGGGTGCGATTTGTGAAAACTTTTTTCTCTCTCCATAGGCAGAGGTTGACCAAACTGTTAGTGTAATCTGTTACCAACGCGCATTATATAGGCTACCCGTGTTTTTAGGCAAGAACCAGATAATGAGTGTCAGGTCATGAAATGTTTTTAATACGACAGTAGCTGTATTATGTGATCACAATTTAATAAAAACATAGTAAGTTAGGCCTATTAATAGTAATGATTTAATTTCAAACAACAAATACATAGAGAAGGTGAGCAAAGTATCAACGGAGCTTTTTGGAAACTCCGAATATGTAAACCACTGCGTTTCAAAGCTCTCCAATTGGATTGCAAATCATTTGATTCAGACGACTTTAAAGTGCGTATCACAAATAATTTGATTTAGATCGGGACGCGGCTTCACGGGACGTTTTATCCCCACCTTGGATAAAAATAATTCAGCAGAGGCAGGGAAATCCCCCCCATACTTGCCTCACAAACATGAAAAATATAGGCTATCTATAGATAGTGAAATGTCTACTTTTAAATGAACAAACTCAAGACAAAACAAATATTCTCAGATTATATAATGCGTAAGAAATCATCCACTACTGCAAAGATGAAGAGTCAGTGTCTTAAACCGAAAACAAAGAACGCACTAGTTTATCAATTGATTATTAAAACATTAATGCAGTCTCCTTGTTGTTTTTCCCTGACATTCATAATTATTATATCTACCAGTGCGCTGTTTTTTTTTTGCGTGCACTTGAGTGCTTATTAGGCTATGTAGGCCATTAAAGGCTCATTACTATGATTTAAATGGTTTATTAATAAACATGCGACTAACTGTTGTGCAAAAAATGAACGACTAGTCGACCAGAAAAATCTGGCAGAACCATACATTGTACTCTTGTGAATGCACAAATAATAATTGAATAAAGTTATTTTTGTATTGTTTTTTTGCACACAAAAAGTATTCTCGAAGCTTCATAACTATTTTACCAATGTCCTTACTACATCTCTGAGCTTGATCACTGAAGTTGCGTCGCTTCCATGTAGGGTCAAGTAAGCTCTCAGATAAACTCTCAGCTAAATTTGTGTTCCTAAGATAAATGAAGGTCTTACAGGTTAGGAAAAGAATTAATTTTTTTTAGGCAAACTATGCCCAAAGGAAAGTTTACCTCCATATTTACATGTTATTGTCACTGCCGTAATTTTCCAGTGTGAACGTAGACACAATATTACAGTAACATTTTGTAAATGTGTCAAAATTTGTTTTCCGCAGACGACGGGGAAGCATTTGTGTCCGTGAGCTCCTCTAGACCACTGACCTTTTCGTATGAGATGAGGCAGCGGGATCCCCAGACAGGAGCTCCAAAGCAGGAGGAGGTTGACAGCTCCTGTGGTCTCCTGTCAGTGACTCGTCAAGGGATGAAGTTGCGATTACTGCCCCCAGAGCCTGGGGCTTACGAAGTGAAGCTGTTCGCCCGGCGAGAGGGCGAACCTGGTGTTCTGCGGTGGATTTGCTCTCTTGAACTCGAGTGCCCGAGTATCCAAAAGAGGCAGGCCCTGCCTGATAACCCCTACGTGAACTGGGGCCTGGCATCAGGGGCATTGGCACTAGGCGTCAAGGGTTGCAGCGTCGCAGGAGAAGAGGCCATAGAGGTGGATGAAGGTGGCGAGTGCAAGGTGATCCTACAAACATCACGACCTCTGATGATGGTGTGCGAGCTCGTGCACCATGAGCTCACCATTGCCGCGGCCAAGCGCTGCCTTGCGTTGCAAATCACAGCAGAGCAGCTGGTGTGTAACGTCATGTGCCCGTGCAAAGGATTTTACCGGCTGTCGATATTCGTGCAGGACTACGACAGTGGAAGTGGGACTTTTCAAAACGCCGGAAACTACCTGCTGCACTGTCAAAGCCCAGGGTTGAACCCAAACACACTTTATCCTCCAGACTTAGGCCTGTGGTGTGGCCCTGGGGTCCGTACCCAAGAAGCCGGACTGTCCCATTTCAGCCACACAGGGGCGATCGTAAACGCACCCCAGGGTCGGTGCAATATTACCTTCCACTGCGCTTCTCCAGACATGCAAATACACGCGTCCCTCTGCACTGAGCTCCACGAGCAGGCTCATTTTCCTCTGTCCCGATATGTACTCTTGACATTTACAGATACATCTAAGGTAACCGTGAGCGTGTGTGCGCCCAGAGCGGGAGTTTATCGTCTTGGTATTTATGGACGCAAGCCCCCTCAGCAGGACTACATGCCACTGTGTGACTTTATAATAAGAAGTGTGTGTGAAAAGCCTGGAGATCCGTTTCCATGTGTGTATTCAGCGTGGGGAAGAGGGTGTGTGCTGCTGGAGCCCCGCATAGGTGTGCTGGCACCCCAGAGTTCAGTGAGTTTTCGTGTGCGGATACCAGGTGTGCAAAGAGTGTGTATTGTGGGAGAGAAACGAACGGATCTGAAGATGAATAAGAGCAGAGTTTGGGAAGGTGAGGCTGTCACTGGAAATGCCACACAACTCAAGCTCGCTGCTGTCACTAAAGAAAGCAATGATATGCATGTTCTCATGACCTTTGATGTCCTTAACCTGAAGAATGAACTGTGAACAGAACAAACGTTTGTCTAGCGGACAAAAGGGCTACGGTTACACTGCAGTTCAATGTGGTCTCCCATCACATGTAACAAATTTTTTTTGTGTTTTTTTTTTTTTTTTTGAAGAGTGCAGGGTTGGCAAATGTCGGTCCTGGAGAGTTTTGCTTTAACCCTAATCGAACATGCCTGAAAAAGCTAATCAAGGTTTGAAGGGTTACTGGAAAGCTACAGGCAGGTGAGCTTTTATCAGGGTTGAAGCTGAAGTCTGCAGGACTGTGATTCTCCAGGACGGGAGTTCGCCATCCCTGTGATAGTGTGAATCTTGAGAATCTGGTCATCCTTCAAATTTAGAAATAAATCTGAAAAAAAAAAAAAAAAAAACATGAGAAGATAACCTTTGTAAAAAAAAAAAAAAAAAAAAAAAAGAGCACAGATCTTTTAATTTTTTGTATTTTTTTTTTCCATTTTTTATTTATTTAATGTAATTAGTTTTATGCCTAAATGAAGAAAACAACTTTGTTATTGGAATAAGAAGAATTAATATAATTTAATGCAAGAATATAAGATATACAGTGCCTATATATATTATACTGTTAAATTGCTTTAAATTACTTTTTTTCCCACATTAATCGACACTTCATACACCATAATTACAAAGCAAAAACAAAACTGTTACAACTTTGTAAATGGATTAAAAATAAATAAAAAACTGGAATAAATACATTGCATAAGTATTCATACCCTTAATTGAGTACTTGGCTTAAGCACCTTTACAGCCTCAAGTCTTTTTTTTTTTGGTATAATGCAACAAGATTTGCACATCAACATTTGGCAATTAGCTGCTATTCTTCTCCTCACTTCTTCACCTCTCAAACTCTGTCAGGTTGGATGGAGACTAATATACATTTTCAGGTTTCTCCAGAAATGTTTGATTGATTTCAAGCCCAGGCTCTGGCTGGGCCACTCAAGGACATTCACAGAGTTGTCTATGAGCCACTCTTGTTGTGTGCTTAGGGTCATTGTCCTGTTGGAAGGTGAATCTATTGCCCAGTCTGAGGTTCTGAATGCTCTGGACTGGGTTTTCATTAAGGCTATCTCTATATTCTGCTGTGTTGAGCTTTCCTTCTACTTTGACGTCCATGCTGCTTAAAAACAGCCCCACAGTATGAGACTGCTACCAGCACACTTTTCTTTTGGCATGGTACTCTCCAGGTAATGAGCAGCGCCTGGTTTCCTTCAAACATGATGCTTGGGATTGAGGTTCTTCAAACCACAGAATCTTGTTTCTCAAAGTCTGAGGGTCCTTTAGGATTCTGGCCACACCACCATAAAGCCCAGATCTGTGAAGTGTTACAGTGATGTTTTCCTTCTGTAGGTTTCTTCTACATCCACATATGATCATGGAGCTCAACTAGAGTGACCATCAGGTTCTTGGTCACCACTTTAACCAAAGCCCTTCTACATCAATTTCTCAGTTTGACCAATAGGATACCTCTAGGAAGAGTCCTGGTTGTTTCAAACTTCTTCCATTAAGGGTAACCGAGGCTACATGCTTCTGTGAATACTCAATGCAGCAGAATTTTTTCTGAACCCTTTCACAAGATGTGTGGCTTGATGCAATCCTAGTTCTGAGCTGTACAGGCTTTTTTTTTTTTTTTTTACCTCAGGGCTTGTTTTTTGCTCTGATACAAATTTTCAGCTGCCTTTCCAAATCATACCCATTCAATTCCATTTGCCACAGGTGAACTTCAATCGAAGTGGAGTAACATCTACAAGCAATATGAATGTTCCTGAGCTAAATTTCAAGTGTCCAAGGGTATGAATACTTATGCAATAGAATCTTTTTTATTTTTAATAAATTTGCAAAGATTTAAAAAAACTGTTTTTTGCTTTGTCATTATAGTGTATCCAGTGTAGATTGATGTAAAAAAAAAACAAAAAAAACAAATTCACAGCAGTTTAACATAAGGCAGAAACATAAAACATGAAAAAAATGAAGGGGTATGAATACTTTCGCAAGGCATTGTAGCTGGCATTTTAAATCAGTGTTTTACATATTATACATTTGAAATACGTTACCAAAAAAGTTGGTGTCGATAAGATTTTTTTTTTTACAGAAATGAATTATTTTGCATTAAATTAATCAAGAGCATTAAATTGTTCAAAACTACAGTAAAAAACACGAGTTACATAATCAGATTACTTTTTCAAGTTACTTTTTTGAATAAGTAACATGTTTCTTTGTTTTCCCATTTATTCACTGATAGCTTTCCTGCCCCGTGTTGAGAGAAAGAGAGAAATCAGGTATTATTTACTTTGCAGTTGCCAGAAATATAACTTTTGGGATTTTTGCTATTAAAAATAAATAAGCAAGCCCAGCCTTGTTGACAAAAAGTAATGCAAAAGTAACATAATGCATTACTTTCCATAAAAAGTAACTAAGTAATGCAATTAGTTACTTTTTTTGGAGTAACGTGATATTGTAATTGTAATTACTTTTGAAAGTAACTTTCTCCAACACTGGTAATGGCTGCTTAAAATTCAGCTTTGGCAACCCAGGAATAACTTTAACAATTTATTTCAAGGTGTCCTTGTTACACGTTACATTACTATTATAATAACAATTAATTATGCTTAATTATATGCAAGTAACACTAATCACCCCCTTTACCATATAGTAAATACATGTAGTTAATATTACTCAATACTTAAATGTATAATTACACAAGGACACCTTAAAATAAAGTGTAACTGGAATAACTTTTAAAAAAAAATATATATATATATATAATACATATTTTAATAATATTAATGTTTAGATTAATATTCAGAATATTAATGTTATTACTGTATTGTTGATCAAATGCATCCATGGTGAGCATGAGAGACTTTTGTTAAAACCCCCCCAAAAATCTCACCAGCTTCAAATTTTAGTAGTGCAGTGTGTATCATATTTGAGCAAAATTGGAATTGGCCTATTTGTATTGCAGTGTAAACGTAGCCTATAAGAGGAGAAAAGAACAGGACAAAAGCATATGAAAGAAACATCCCCAGGTCACTCATTTTTAAAATAAGCTGTTTCTTAATGACATTTATGTCACTGTACGTGTGTGCGCGTGTGCATGTGTGAACGTCATATTTGCATGGTGACACATCGAGTCTGTATCCTCAACTGCTCTTAGGCACTGAAGGTATCAGGGACATAAAGTGACTACCAGATTAAAGGGCTCTCTGGTCTCAGTGTGTGTGCAACAGAAAGGACTATTACTGTCCATCCTATACACCAGTCCCTGGCAGTGATCAAAAGACAGAGGTGACCAAACAACTGCCGCACATTGAATGCAGCCCAAACATGGTGTTGCATGATGCTAGCAACATGAAGGTCACGGGTTTGATTCCCAAGGAATGCATGCATTGAAAAAAAAATGTATAGCTTGAATGCAGTGTAAGTCACATCTGCCAAATGCAATATGTGTTCAATCTAAAAAAAAAATTTCAATATACAGTTGAAGTCAAGTTTGCAGAATCTGCAAAATGCAAAATGCATGTTATTTTTTTATTTAGCACTGACCTGAATCAGATATTTCTCATAAAAGATGTTTATAGTCCACAAGAGAAAATAGTTGAATTTATAAAAATGACCCTGTTCAAAAGTTTACATACACTTGATTCTTAATACTGTTGAGATCATTCTTTTCAAACTGAGGACAACTGAGGGACTCATATGCAACAGAAGGTTCAAACGCTCACTGATGTTTCAGAAGGAAACATGATGCATTAAGAGCCGAGGGTGAAAACGTGTGAAATTTGAAGATCAGGGTAAATTGAACTAATTTTGTCTTTTGGGAAACATTTAAGTATCTTCTGTAGCTTCTGAAGGGCAGTACTAAATGAAAAAAAAAAAATGATATTTAGGCAAAATAAGAAAAATGTACACATCTTCATTCTGTTCAAAAGTTTACACCCCTCGGCTCTTAATGCATCGTTTTTCCTTCTGGAGCATCAGTGAGTGTTTGAACCTTCTGTAATAGTTGCATATGAGTCCCTCAGTTGTCCTCAGTGTAAAAAGATGGATCTCAAAATCATACAGTCATAGTAGGAAAGGGTTCAAATACACAAAAATGCTGAAAAACCAAAGAATCTGTGGGACCTGAAGGACTTTTCTGAACAACAGCGGGCAGTTTAACTTTTGAACAGGGTCATTTTTATGAACTCAACTATTATTTTCTCTTGTGGACTATATGTAAATGTCTCTTTATGTGAAATATCTTATTCAGGTCAGTACCAAATAAAAATAACATGCATTTTGTATCATCTCTCTTATTTTGGTAATTAACATTTTGCAGATTCTGCGAGGTGTATGTAAACTTTTGACTTCAACTGTATTTTTATTTACCAATTTAAGATTTAAATTGTTATATAAATGTAAAAAATAAAATTGCTTATTGTTCATCCTATATTCCAAATACTGACTGGTACATGCAGCCAGGCTCAAAATCATTCTTAACTCCACTATGAGGAGCCATGGGAGACAAACAGGCCTTAGTAAGGTTTACATGATGCAGTCATAACAACCAGTCAGCGCATCAGAAATGAAACCTTGAACTCGTCCCACTGGCCAGTGAGAAACAATGGCTGCTATGTGTGCAACGGGTGGGTACTGTCTCCAGGGAGAGATGAAGGGAGTCTGATGTAAGTTGAAAGAAATGTGGGTATTGTATCTGCAAGAGGGTGAGCGCATTGTTTTAGACACAACCGAGCGAGAATGGGCTGAGACACGTGTGTGGATCCTTGGGGTGCGTTATAGTCCAATATGAGTGTTTTGGAAGATGGGCTGGGCAGCGACCCAAAGTGAAGGCCAGGAAAAGGATGTGTGTGGTAGGCTTCAAATTGACACACAAAACAGTGCTCGATTACATATTACAGATACACATACTAAGTTATAAATAGCTTCTGTTGTTGCAGGCCCCCGAGATTAGTGTTTAAGCTGGGCTTGGCATCCTAAAAGATGTTATCACCATGTGACAAATCCACTGCTGAGTTGATAACCTTACACATACAAACACACTTCTCTTCCTGGCTGTTTTTTGTCTGAAGATGTTTTTTGCCCACATTGTTTCAGTGCAGACCGCTACGAATGACTGCTAACAAAAAGAACTCTTCCACGGAAGTAGCTTATAAATATTTTAATGTGTTATTTTGTCATAAATACAACATATATATTAGAAAAAAGCATCAGTCACAGGAGAAAACACGAGTTACAGTAGTTTTGTGCAAACGACACTCAAATTTAGATTTTTCATAAACTTTTGTTTATCCCCTTTAAACAAAACAAACAAAAAACAAAAGTCGTTTAAGAACTTTTGGCACTTTTCAAGTAGAACCGTTCAGTTGAGAAGATATCAAAGATATCATGAGCACTCCGAGCACTGGATATTCTGAAACTGAGGTAAAGACTGGGGAATCTACACTACCAGTCAGAAGTTTTAGAACAGTAAGATTTTTAATGTTTTCTGCTGACCGAACCTGTATTTATTTGATCCAAAGTACAAACAGTAAAATTTAGAAATATTTTTACTATTTTAAATAGCTGTTTTCTATCTGAATATATTTTCAAATGTAATTTATTCCTGTGATCAAAGCTAACTTTTCAGCATCGATAGTCCAGTCTTCAGTGTCACACATTCCTTCAGAAATCATTCTAATTAGGGCTGCACGATAAATCGCATGCAATATCAAATGCGCATCTTGTCAGTAAAGCCGGTTCTGTAATCAGTAGTAAATCTCCATCATGTGTGTGCTTTCAGATAGAGCAGCGTTTACTACACAGAGATGTAGTTCATTGACAAGCTCATCCAGCTTGTCAGTGAACAACTGCTCTGTGTAGTAAACGCTGCTCTATGTGAAAGTACACGACTTTACCGTCAAGATGCGCATTTGATATCACATGCGAATTCTAATATGCTGATTTGCTGTTCAAGAAACATTTATTATTATCATTATCATCAATATTTAAAACAGTTGGATACATTTTTTCAGGATTCTTTGATGAATAGAAAGATCCAAAGATCAGCATTTATCTGAAATAAAAAACTTTTGTAACATTTTTGAAAGAAATCATAGGAATGAATACTTTTATTTAGCAAGGATGCTTTAAATTGATCAGAAGTGATAATAAAGGCATTTGTAATGTTTTAAATAAATTCTGTTTCAGATAAATGCTGTTCTTCTGATCTTTCTATTCATAAAAAAAACCTGTAAAAATTCTACTCAGATGTTTTCAACATAATAATAATAAATGTTTTTTGAGCAGCAATAGAATTAGAATGATTTCCGAAGGATCATGTGACTGGAGTAATGATGCTAAAAATGTAGCTTTGAAATCACAGGAATAAATTACATTTTAAAATATATTCAAATAGAATACAGTTATTTTAAACAGTAAAAATATTTCACAATTTTACCATTTTTGCTGTACATTGAATCAAATAAATACAGGCTTGGTAAGCATAAGAGACTTCTTTAAAAAAAGGTCAAAAAGGTCCAATGTTTCCTCAAAACGTCAACAGGTGCATGTTTAGCTTGGTGCAAATAACTTTTAGCTAATAACATCTATTTTTAGCTATTTCAATTTTCAGGCTTGTCCCCAGCCAGCCAGCAGCAATTGGAAATCATTTAGCCCTTTAGCTTGTCCTAATTTTACTGTTGCCCCCGAAGCGCAGCACGTTCATCCGCAACATAACGCACTAAATCTAGGCCGGATGTGATGGACGTTTGAAATAAAACTTCAATGCTGGTGTCGCCAACTCTACTAGATACCTGAGAACACAAGACATGTGCTGTCTGAATATTCAGCCTCTAGTTGGTTATTAAAACAATGAGGGCTGGACAAGGTAAAACGTTTTGGTCAGGAACAAGCCTGAAAGACTATTTATCTAATAATAATAATAATAATAATAACAGTTTGCCACCAAAGGCAATGTTAAAAGTGCTTTTCTTTAAAAGTTTGACCTTTTGAAAAACCCAGGCCGGCTTCAGGAAAACAAAACGAAAAAGACGTAAATCTATCCCTCCTATCTGAATAGCATTGCAGCTGCAAATTTAAGATTATTTCTGACATATTCATGTCATAAATCTTTCCACCAAACTCTGTTTTATTCCTCTAACTTTAGCTCCACGAGCACAGCTGTGCGGGCCAGAGGGGGTTCACATAATACCAGGAACTGCCTCTGGAGGGCCTCACCAGAGTCCTCCACGACGAGGAGCCAAAGCCAGATTCACAGTGCTCATCTCTGACAAAAAGCCCAGATTTCTTGAGTTTTACACGGTGGCCCTCCAGTGCCTTTCTGTTACTCGGCAGACCCTTGCTGGCCCTTTACACTTACACAAACAACTCTTCATATCCTTTCACCAACACTGGCGCTTGGCTCTGCCTGGGGATGCCCCTGCTCTCTGCCAAGACTCTGCAGCGGCAGCCAAATATCTCTCTCAGAAGAGAATCTGCTTCGCCCGAGGAATACTATCATCTGGCTCCAATTTAATTGATTTCACAGCATTAGAAAAATAGAATTTGCAAAGATAAATCACGGTTTTCCAATATGAAAAATAGAGCGAACTCTTGCGATTTCTTTCTTGGTTGTTCCAGTTTGGTGAAAGGCATTTCAGTTAGCATAAATAGAACATCTTAACACAAAGTGTGTGCTAAAAATGGTCGCTACTTTGAACTACGCATTATATAAGTGATATGTAGCCCTGTACCCTTTAAGGACAGCTGCTGTGCAGAACCCGACTAATAGCTACACCACCAGCTAAATGAGCATCTATGTGTGTGGCTGTTTTAGCACTCGTGAAGTGACTGCTTACCTCTGAGGCTCTGTCACCTATTAGCGAGTAGTCGGTTTCTCTGCCTGTCGGATCTACATCTTAGCAACGTCCTTTCAGAGTTTGGGCGGCCTTGAGTAAAACTGCACTTGCGTACTGACAAGATACAGAAGTGTCAAGAGACATAAAGGCAAAGTTACCATATTATAAATCTCCAAAGGAACACTATAAAGGCCCGTAGCACTATGTAGCTCATAAATCTCTGACAAAAGAGTGAATATGGCTTGGTGAAAGAGCTGCTAACCATGTAGTGTATTAACACCGGTACAGTATATTGCAGCACAGAGGAGACCAGCAGTGTCGAGGTTTCTTTGGAAGTGCGTTTGTACGTAATTGTTTCAAAACATTACTTTTAAGGCTCGTCTTGTAGACAAAAGGTCAAATGCGTGTGTGTATACACACAAGACACTGCTGCTCTCCTGCTGTGTGTGATTAGTCCAAGTAAACATGCATAGAATGACACACACCCCAAGATAGAGTTAAAATACGACCGTAATACTGAACGGTGCGGATCTAATACAGTACAGGGGTGATATAAGCACACTAATTCTGCTTCTGCCATGCTTTTGTACCAGCACACGCTTGGCAAGCATGGGTTTAACACACCGAACCAATCTCTGGTGCTACACACGAACCCAACACCAACAAGTCAATCTGATTAAGAACACATTAGAACATCTACTAATAAACCCTCAATCGTACCCTAATTCCCTAAACCTTCCCAAAAACAAATGGGGTGACTTGAAGCACCGGCGTGTCAGTTAATCACTTCAGAATGGCTGAAAAGAGAGCTGCAGCACATGAGAGATCCTCAGCCCTGATCTACACAGCGGGGGTTGATAGATTGACAGAGGCTGACTGAGGGCAGGTGCAGTGCACCTGCCTTTCCAGATGCACACGGCTGGAAATGAGCCTTCTGTTTGATCACTTTCAGCCTCACTGACAAACTTCATTACGATTCAGCTCAATATGTCTGCTAGGCTCTGGAATTACAGTAGAACAAGCCTCACTGCAGGGAGCTTCACCACTACAGTATGTACGCTGCGGAGAGCATAATGATCTGGGCATGCCTATAAGCCTCGCATTTTTGTTTATCTTCTATTTTGTAATATTGAGACAGTATTTTTCTGTACAGGAATGTTTTGACACATCTGAGGATTTAGCATTGCTGTTTTACACAGCAGCGTTTCAGCTTTCTCACGGCGTTGGTACTATTTACAGTCATGGTATGCTGGGCAAAGGATCTCTCATTAGGCTGTGATATTTCTTCCTGGCTGTGAGCTAAATCCTCTTCATCTCTCAACAGCAAATCCCTCATTCTAACATGTGAAATGGACGGTTTTGAGCGGGTAATTGGATAGTGGACGTTAGCGATTGTAAAGTGACCCTCCCCTCCCTTTCCCCGGAAAGTGAATTTGTCAGATGAGAGGATTAGGGGTCGAAGAGGTCAGCGTGTGGCTGCAGGTCCACCTCTCTGTTGAAGTGCTCAATCTCCTTATTGGCTTCCTGCACGTATTCATCAATGAACTGATCCATCACTGAACACACACACATGTAAGGAATCAACATCTGGGAGACAACGCAAACACGTCGGTTCAGACAAGCACACAGTAATATTCAATACTGTCAATATTATTTGTAATGCTGTTGATTACAACTGAGAATAATTTTAAATGATGCCTCAGTGTGTATAAATGCATCTACAGTAATACACTTTTAATGAAAGCTTAGCCGTGCAAATGTGTTGCTTTTCAACACTCCTGATTGAACATTAAGCCTACTTATCGGATTAATAAAAGTACACATCACCTGCTTATACACACACTGGGACAAGTTCAAATAATTGTCTGTGGTAATCAACAGCATGCTACTGTTGCAGTATGCAGACGTCAGGTTAAAAGTACACTACTGTTCAAAAGTCTGTGTTTGGTAAGATTTTTTAATGGTGTCTTACTGTCACTAAGGTTGCATTTATTGGATCAAAAATACAGTAAAATGGTAATATTGTAAAATATTGTTTTAATTTAAAGCTAAATTTTAATACGTAATTTATTCCTGTGATGGCCAAGCTGAATTTTCAGCATCATTACCCTAGTCTTGAGTGTCACAAGATCTTTCAGAAACCATTCTATTATGCTGATTTGAACAGCATTTATTTGAAATAGAAATATTTCATAACATTATCTTTACTGTCTCTTTTGATCCATTCAATGCATCCTGCTGACTAAAAGTATTCATTAAAAAATGTTTGAACGGTAGTGTAACTCAAAATATATCACTGGTTAAAAAGTATTAAAAAATGTAAAGATACGAGGGTGGAAGTTTTGCTTTTCTCCAAAGAAACTGACAAAGTGGTGACCGTTGTAGAAGTAACCAGAAGGGAGAGGATCTAGATGTCTTTTCACCTGGAAACACATAAGATGAAAATATTTAAATCAAGTGTTAGATCAACTATTTGCGTTGTAGCTAAATTAATACAAAGACACATGTTAGTGCAAGTGTGTCTATACTCACATGAATGTATCTGATCTCCTGTGGGGTGAGTGTCCGCTTATTCTTCTTGATTTTTTTCACCACTTTCTGTGAAACACAACATTTTCATTGAAACACTGACATTTTTGTATAAAATTTCCACATTGTATACTATACAATTTAAACATTGTGTGCATGTTTTAATTTACCTCAACCCCTCCTATCATTGATACATACACACAAATATACTGTAAAACACTGACATTTTAACCCTGACATAGGAGTGTGTGATAACAACAAAAATAATACTTTCTGGAATTTTGTCAATAGTGATAATTTGACAATATTTTGGCTGAGCGTGTTATTGTGCTGGTACCTTGGCAAGTTTAGGAATGCCGTGACCTCCCAAAGCTTTTGATATTCTTCATATTCTGTGCGGTGGTTAGTTTACATTTTCACTTTTAAGTTTAAGTTTGATTTTTACCTTTCGTGGGCATTTCTAACATTTTTTCTGACCTAATTATATGTATGCTTAATTTTTTGTGTCAAATAATCAATACGTTTAAATAGTAAGACACTGCAGGGCTGTTAACAATCAAATTAAAACCATATCAACAAAATTGTTTTTGCAATGCAGAGGTGGCATAGAACACCAGTCCTTGTCATTCTAATGCTTGGAAGTGCCAGGATAATTTTTTATATAACTTTGACTGCATTCATCTGAAGGAAGAACGAAGTCATATACATCTAGGATGCCTGGAGGGTGAGTAAATAATCAGCTAATTTTCATTTTTTGGCTGAACTAACTCTTTAATGTAGGACATGAATGCAGTCAACCTGCAGTTACAAATGCATAATTAATGTTTTGATGTTCAAAAAAAAAATTACTTACTGATATTTAAAATGATTTGGGGAGAAAAAAAAGTGAAAATATACTTAAAATCCAAACCTAAAATTGCCAGTAGGTGGTGGCAAATCACTGCATGAGTGAGTCATTGAGTCGTTCATTCAACTGATTCATTCAAACGGCTGATTCGCCATTGAGACGCACAACAGTTCTGCTGTGGCTTTGTTTGAAACTATTTTCATTGTCGAAATACAGCAAAAACAAGTCACTTAATATTAACAACTTGTTTATTGAACTTTTTATCAAATCAATATCGATATTTGAAGAAAATACCACTCTTACCACTCCGTGTGATATTAACTATATCAAATTATAAAATATAAAAGACAAAATCCTAAAGGGACATTTTTGCCCCCCAATCTTAAAATTTAGGGGAATTTTAAATGTATTTTAATAGACTAAATGTGACCCTGGAACACAAAACTATATAGGTCTTATAGGTATATTCATAGCAATAGCCAAAAAATACATAGTACGGGTCAAAATGATCGATTCTTCTTTTATGCCAAAAATCATTAGAATATTAAGTAAAGATCATATTAAGTAAAGAACTTCATTTGGACAACTTTAAAGGTGATTTTCTCAATATTCTGATTTTTCCATACATCAATGAAAAACTTATTCAGCTTTCAGATGATGAAATCTTAAAAATGTAAAAAATTGACCCTGACTGGTTTTGTGGTCCAGGATCACAAATGTGTTGTTGCAGAAGTGTATGCGTGCACTCTCTGGGTTTTTGTTTGGTTTTTGCAATATGCTCAATAATGTCAAATCACAAAATGTTTAAACAGCATTTACGATATTATCGTAGACAATATATATCGCACACCCCTTCGCTCAAATGATCATGATGTCATTAAACTCATATATGCAAGCATCTGCACCCACAGAGGCCCACAGAATTGCACACAGCTCATAAAATTATTCATTAAGTATTTTGGGTTTTATGATAATGCTTTCAGCTAGCAATATGTTGTTGCTCTCAGCACACATTTTACTAGGCTTGAATCAATGTTTATGCCCCCAACAAAATTAGGAAAGAAAATATGGAAGAAGTCCAACCTGCTCCCACCTATGAGAATTTACCTGTTTGGCACAATGCCGAAGCCAGTCTTTCAGCCCCTCCTGGGTGAGCCCCACTCCGTGAAACATTAGATAACAGTTGTTTGTTGTCCATGGGCCATGGTGAGTCCCCTGATCAGGGGCAATGGTCACATTCCCACTGATAGAGTTACAGTTTACCACCATCTGTCTGTCAATGTCTACAGTGAAAACAGACACCGCATGCAGTCAGATACACACACACACACACTTCAGTCCAACATGCTGCACACTAATTTATCAAACATGTCATCAGACGGAGCTATGTCTAGCATGGCGTGCCAACAGCCATCCATCCCATCAATCACTCCTCTGCAGTGTGGACTACGACTCTGCACTCTACAAACAAGCAAGGAGTCAAACTTGAAAACAACTCATCACAATGCACTGAATGTTACGAAAATGTTACGAAAAAAAAACTTACAGGGATCTAAAACAAATCACACCAAATCGAACGTAGGCACCAAAAATCAAAAGATTTCCATAACAAAACACAAGATGATTCATGGTTAGGCATCACAGATGGTGTTCGGACCGTATGGGTCCTATATGAACTACACTATCTAGCGTGCTGTAACTCAGGCACTATTATTAAAATCACTCAGCTCTCTCCATTCTGTCAGTCTGCCCACTCTCTCCATGCAACTACACCACAGATTCAAAGGAACAGAGGACAGTCAAAAGCCCTCTAAAAAATGTGACCACAGGAGGAAACGACTAAGAAAAAAAGAGTGAGAACAGATGTGTGCAGGCCACATCACTTTGAGGATTCAGAGGTGAGAGTCCTACCGTGTGGTGTTACCCCACAGGCCCCCTGCCTACTACTTCTCATAGAAAAATCATACATTAACTACACAGACAAAACCAGAGTAAGAGACATCCTGGAAACAAACAATACACATTTATAGACAACCATAGTTGATTCGGTATTTTCTATATAAAACCATTTTTAATATAAAAAACTCATATTAAGACAGATTTGGGGAAGGTTATGGAGACCGACTGCCCTACCAGAGAACTGCACTTTCCCATTGATGTGATAGATGTTTCCTGTGAAAGGGCTGGGTTTGAGAGAGGATTTCAGAGCTGAGAAGAGAAACGAGACGGAGGCAGTGAGCTGTGTTTTCATCTCTTACTTTTGATACTTCCATTTTTAGCACATGGTCGTACCGCATCCTTACATATACTGTCAGCAATCACTTTACAATTAAACCCTCTTGAATATTCATTATTGATGATTAGGCCTGTCACAATTATTACATAACCACCTGATCACGATTATTTGATCAGATGGCAATGATTTTCATTCTGCATGTTAAATTACAATCACAAATTGGCATCAAAATAAAGTAATTTTAAGTAAATATGCCATTACATACACATTTCATCCACTTCTAAAGCATTAGTGCATTATGCAAAAATTTATATCATATCATTACCCTATTTACTTTCTTAATCTTTAATTAACTTTTGATTAAGTTCAGTATATTTCAAGAGCAACGTAAAGGTCTTCTTTTGTGCAAAAAGAAAGTTTGAGGGTTTTATCCAGACCACTTTATAATGCTGTGTGAATAATTAAAACGGGAATCGTAAAAAAAAATATATATATATATTTTAGTTATTATTCTTCATGTCATGTTATTTAGGTATGATTCTAGTATTTATTAATATTGTGAGTTAGATTCTATTTCCTATTTAGCATTTTTGTAGTGATTAAGTTAACTTCAAAGCTTTAAATTATTATATATATATACACTGCTGTTCAAATGTTTGGGATCAGCAGGATTTTTTATGTTTTTTAAAGAAGTTTTTTCTGCTCATCAAGGCTGTGTTTATTTGATAAAAATTCAGAAACAAAACTGTAATATTGTAAAATATTATTGCAATTTAAAATAGTGGTTTTCTATTTTAGCGTTACTTTAAAATATAATTTATTTCTGTGATGCAAAGCTGAATTTTCAGCAGCATTACTCCAGTCTTCAGTGTAACATGATCCTTCAGAAATCATTCTAAAATGCTGATTTATTATCAATGTTGCAAACAGTTGTGCTGCTTATTTTTTTTTTTGGGAACCTGTGATACTTTTTTAAGGATTCTTTGATGAATAAAACATTAAAAAGAACAGCATTTATTTAAAATAGACATCTTTTGTAACAATATACAATACTATTCAAAGTTTGAAGTCAGCTAAATTTTTCTTTATTTCTTTCTTTGAAAGAAATTAATACTTTTATTCAGCAAGAATGTGTTAAATTGATTAGAAAAAGTGATACTAAAGACTTATTTTGTTAGAAAAGATTTCCATTTTGAATAAATGCTGTACTTTTAAACACTATTTATCAAAGAATCCTGAAAAAGTATCACAGATTCCTAAAATATTAAAGGGAAACACTGCAGGCCAAAACACTGTTTTTTAAGTATTTTCTGATTTATGGAGTGACAAAAATGAGATACCCAAAATTCCCGCTGTAAAAACTTCATGAATCCAGTGTTTAGATTTTTGTACTAGAAATGTATTCACATTAGCGCATATTTCATTAAATAATGACTCATTTGCATATGCAAACCTAACATTTTAGAAAACTTGTAATACAAAAAATGTTTGCAACTATTAATGTAATCAATTAACTGGGTAAGTAAGGCAGTAACTATTAGTTAATTTTTTTACCCTATACAGCTGCAGTGTTTCGGCCTAAGCAGAACTTCTTCCAACACTGATAATAAAAGTAACAAATCAGTATATTAGAATGATTTCTGAAGGATCATTCGACACTGAAGACTGGAGTAATGGCTGATAAACAAAATTCAGCTTTGCATCACAGAAATAAATTATATTTAAATTATTATAAAACAAAATTGGTTATTTTAAATTGTAATAATATTTTATAATATTAACTTTGTTTCATAATAGTAACTTTGATGAGCATAATAAACTTCTCATATATATAAAGTTTAAAGCTTTGTAAAAAAAAAAAAAAAATGTATAAAAAAAAACAGAATGTCATGATTGTGACAGTTTTATGAATGATTCTGAACACACAAACAGATGCTTACCTTTGCAGCGCTGCAAAAATAATACTCTCTCCAACGGACGACTGAACTCAATGCAATGCTGAGACATAGACAATGATCCGCTTCCAGAAACAAACCTGCCTTCCCACCTGAAACAATACACAGTATAGTTCAATATAGTTAAACATACACACATACAGTCAAGCCCAAAATTATTAATACCCCTAGCAAATTCTGACTTAAAGTTACTTTTATTCAACCAGCAAGTTTTTTTTTAAATAGAAATGACACAGACGTCTCCCAGAAGATAATAAGACGATGTACAAGAGGCATCATTGTGAAAAAAAAAATTATTACTCATCTTTTATTTACATTTGAACAAAAAGTGGCATGTCCAAAATTATTCATACCCTTCTCAATAATCAATAGAAAAGCCTTTATTGGCTATTACAGCAATCAAACGCTTCCTATAATATAGCTTTTTGCATGTCTCCACTGGTATTTTTGCCCATTTATCTTTAGAGATGAGCTCCAACTCTTTCAGGTTGGAGGGTCTCCTTGCCATCACCCTGATCTTTAGCTCCCTCCACAGATTCTCAATTGGATTTAAGTCAGGACTCTGAAACGTTAATGTTTTTGTCTGCTAACCATTTCTTCACCACTTTTGCTGTGTGTTTTGGGTCGTTGTTGTGCTGAAATGTCCACTGGTGCCCAAGGCCAAGTTTCTCTGCAGACTGCCTGATGTTGTTGTTGAGAATTTAAATGTTTTGCTTCTTTTTCATGATGCAAAGGCCAAGTGGGCTTTTGTGTGCCTTATCTAGAGAAGTGGTGTCCTCCTTGGTCTGCGTGCGTGGAACCCAGCGGTGTGCAGTGTCCGTTGGACTGTCTGCCTTGAGATGTTGCCAACAGCAGAGCCCAGATTCATCAAGATGGCCTTGGTGGTGGTCCTTGGATTCTTTTTTACCTCTCTCACTATCCTCCTGGCCAGCACAGGTGTCACTTTTGGCTTCCAACCACGTCCTCAGATTATTCACAGTGCGTCTCATATTTTTTTAATAATACTTTGCACTGTAGCCACTGGAACTTTTAGATACATTTAGATATGGTCTTATAGTTTCCTGACTTGTGAGCAGCCACAATGCGCAGCCGCAGGTCCTTAGTGAGCTCCTTTGTCTTAGCCATGACTGTCCACAAACCAACAGCAGAGAGCTTCTGTTTTTCACCTGTTGAGTTGATTAAAACAGCTGTTCCCAACGAATCAGGGTAATTAGGATGCTTTAGAACAGCTTGGACTATTTGGAATGGTATAGAACCTTGGATTTTCCCATAGACTGTGACAGTTTGCAAAGGGTATAAATAATTTTAGACATGCCACTTTTTGTTCAAATGTAAATAAAAGCTGAGAAATATTTTTTCCACAATGATGCCTCTTATACATCGTCTTATTATCTTTTGGGAGAAGCCTGTGTCATTTCCGGTCAAAACAAACTTGCTGGTTGAATAAAAGTAACTTTAAGTCAGAATTTGCAAGGGGTATGAATAATTTCAGGCTTGACTGTATGCTAAAAAAAGAAAAAAAAAGTAAAGAGTAAGGACTGAATACATTACCAGCCAGGATACAGGAGGTATCGTGCATTGATCATATGAGACTGTGAAAAACTGCTGTCATTCAGGATAAGCCGTAAATCTTCAGTCCTACAATACAAAAAATAATCGCTAAGTAATATTAGAATTAAACAAGTGTGTATATCAGAGAAATTATCAAATGTACAAACCTTCTAACTGCCCCTTTCTCTGCTGAGATAAATGCAGTGCTTGGATTGGCTGCGCGCACCAACTGCTGCATGTGTTTGAGAAGTGGGTGCTTCTGCTCGGTAGTCAAACCCGTGAATACAACATTGCTGACGACGCCTAAAAGAAAAAACTCAACTAAGAAATCATTTAGCAGATGTTTTATCCAAAGCCACTTACAGTGCACTTATTACAGGGGCAATTCCCCTAGAGCACTGAGGTTAAATGAGGCTGCTTTAATAAGGGCGCACTGGTGATGTCTCACTGTCTTCATACACTCAGTACACTTTGATTGATATTGTTCATATCAGATGAAAATGATCAGGGACGGTGTTAAAAATAACACTGGTATCTAACCACGGGATTCTTCAGAGGAATATGCAGATACAAGATGTTTCTGAACACCTATTAAGCACTGTTCATATGTAAATGTGATGAGTTTCTGACAAATTTTTGGTTTAAAAATGCACTTTTTCGATGCAAGCGAAGCTGAAATTCTGAAACTATTGTAGGTTTCATAGTACAAAGATCTTTCTATCTCTAAAGATGCAAGAAAATTTGATTTCATGATACGACCCCAGAACAGTGACACATCTGATCCTCTATTCTGCAACATCCACTCATATTGAGAGAAACTCACCCTGACTGCACTGCTCCAGGAGTTTGGGGAAAAGAAGCCTGTAAAGAGCAGTTTCAGAGAGCTTTAGATCCGACATCAAACAAGGGAAATTACAGCGTTACAGTGTTAATAGGGCCTTTAGACACTTACATTATAATTACATAATGACATAGTTCTTATTACAGCATTTACAATCTGAATTACAAGTGGTCGTCTGGAAAAGTAGGTGTGATAAATGTCATGTGGAAAAACTCTTGCCTGTGTTTGATGAAGGATGTGAGTGGGTTGACACATGCTGAGACGGCACCCACTGTCACTTGGCTGTGAACTTGTGGGTCTGGATGAGCGGTGATTGCCTGGATCACATCTAGCACATCGGTGTACCTACAACACATACAGTAAGCATAAAAACATGTCAGAAATATGATCACTTCATTCAACTCTTTATTGGATATCACTGGCTATGTCTCAGAGCAGCTTCATAGTACTAACAGAATCAATGATGCAAACTTTATTAAATGTGACCTTGGACCACAAAACCAGTCTTAAGTAGAACGGGTATATTTGTAGCAATAGCCAAAAAGACATTGTATTGATTTTTCTTTTCTGACAGAAATCATCAGGATATTAAAGTAAAGATCATGCTCCATAGAGAAATGTTGTAATTTTTTTACCGTAAATATATCAAAACGTAATGTATGATTATCGTGCCTTTGCGGTGATCGGACCAAATCTCTGGAATAAGTTGCCAATACCTATTAGAAAGGCACCGACTTTGGCTACCTTCAGATCCAAATTAAAACTTCATCTATTTTCTATATCATTTTAAATGGTTGATGTCTTAGGATTGTTTTTAGTCTTAATGCTATTTATTTTGTTTTATTATGTGGATGTGTTATTTTCTGTCTTTACCTTGTAAAGCACTTTGGGCAACTGTGTTGTATTTATATAGTGCTATATAAATAAAAGAAAGAAAGAAGAAGAAAGAAAGATCAATATGCATATCTAAGAACTTAATCTGGACAACGTTAAAGGTGATTTTCTCAATATTTAAATTTTTTGGCACCCTCTGTTCTATCCAAACAAACCAAACATCAATGGAAAGCTTATTTATTCAGTTTATTTATTTATTCTATTAAAAAAAATACCCTTATGACTAGTTTTGTGGTCCAGGGTCATAAATATGAGACAAATTTAAATTCTTGTGTAAAGCAGTGCTAACAAGACAATAGTGTCGATATTCAGCTCAAGCCAGTTTAGTGTTGATTTAGTTCAATAACTGTGGAAAGTTCATCAATTGTGAAACAAGCTCAATTCAGCTATAAGCAGTTTTAAAGAAGGAAACACTGTTGTTATTCACCTTAAGTCCATTCAAAGTTCAATAACAGTGTCAATGCTGTAAAATTCATCAATAGTGAGCAGCTGAAATAAACATGATCCTCAAGGTTTTGAGACTCGATGTTCATGCCTGTCTTACCCTGGTATAAGCAGCACAACTCTGGTTGAATTTAGATCTGTCTCTCTCTGTTTGGCCAGAAGGCTGCTCAGGTATCGCTGAAGGTGTGACGCATTGAATTCCTCAGAGCCCTTCAGAGCAGGGCAAAACACCTCCAACCTGTCAATCAAATAGTCCTCAGTTTAGGAGTATATACTCATTAGTCAGAAATACCACTCAGTAAGCATCTTCCACATCTAATTTTAAAGGATAAGTTCACTTCCAGACTAAAAATTTCCTGATAATTTACTCATCCCAGTGTGATCCAAGAAGTTCATGTCTTTCTGTCTTCAGTCGCAAAGAAATAAAGGTTTTTAAGGAAAACATCCCAGGATTTTTCTCCATATAGTGGACTTCAATGGAAGTCAATAGGTTGAAGGTCCAAACTGCAGTTTCAATGCAGCTTCAAATTGATTAGCACCATTCCAACATGGTTACGCAATGTGTGAGGTCGGGCTGGTGCAGGACGAGCATTTGTGGTTAAAAAGTATGTACATTTTTATTGTTTTATGAAAATGGACGATTGTTTCTCTAGATAAGACCCTTATTCCTTGGCTAGGATTGTGCCTGCATTTAAAAACTGCAATTTGGACCTTTAACTCGTTGGCCACCCCTGAAGTCCACTACATGGAGAAAAATCCAGGAATGTTTTCCTCAAAAACCTTAATTTCTTTGCAACTGAAGACAGAAAGACATGAACATCTTGAATCAAATGGGGAAAAGTAAATTATCAGATTTTTTTTTATTCTGGAAGTGAACTAAACCTTTAAATGTAAGACAACGTTACAGTTATAATGATTATAGCTATAGTCGATGGCATCTTGATTGTTCTCTCACCTGGCACTATTTTGATTCACTTCCATCAAGAAATCACACAGATTTTCTTTATGACTGCCTGGCAAGCCTGCAATGATAGTGAGGACCACCTACACACACAAACACATTAATCTATTATTATTCATATGCTCTGTTTCCTCCAGCCTGACCTGTCGGCTAGATTATGCACGACTGTGTTACATCAATACAAATGCATTTTACCCTTTTCTTGGATTCAGGTTTGATGTTTTCATGTGCTGTGTCTGAAAACACAGTAGACAAGTGGTCGCTACAGACAGATTCTTCACCCACGCTACTGCTGATGGCAAAATGCTGAAGGAACCTGAGCAGAAAATTTGATAGACGTCAACTTGCATGAGCAAAGCAACAAATTCAATGCAACCAGTAAGATGAGAAGAACATGTGCTGTACAGTCATGGTAAGGTAACCAAAATTATTAGAACTGTAGTTTTTTCACCAGCTAAAAAATGGTTTTAAGTCAGTTATTTCTATCTTTTGCTGTAGTGTGCCAGTAGTAAATATAAGTTTACATTTCCCAACATTCATTTGGCCTTTAATTGTAATAATCCAGTGAGATTTTTGTTTGCACAAGGAGTCTGACAACAGCCAGTGCTCCACAGAGATCTGATCTCATCATGATCCAGTCTGTCTGGAATGACATGAAGAAACAGAACAAACTGAGACCAGAGGAACAGTAGCAACGTCTCCAAGATACTTCAAGAAACCTACCTGCAAAGCTACAGTACTGTTAAAAGTTTTAGGCACTTGTGTAAAAATGCTGTAAAATAAGAATGTTGTCTATTAACTAAATTAAATCAACATTTGGTGTGACCATCATTTGTGTTTAAAGCAGCACCTGCACATAGTTTTTCAGGTAGCTTTGCAGGTAGGTTTCCTGAAGCATCTTGGAGACATTGCCACAGTTCTTCTGGATTTAGTCTGTCTCAGTTTGTTCTGTTTCTTCATGTCCTTCCAGACAGACTGGACGATGATGAGATCAGATCCCTGTGGAGCACTGGCTGTTGTCAGACTCCTTGTGCAAACAAAAATCCTCACTGGATTATTACAATTAATGGCAAAATGAATGTTTGGAAATGCAAACTGATATTTCCTACTGACACACTACAGCTAAGATAGAAATAACTGACTTAAAACCATTTTTAGCTGGTGAAAATACTAGTGTTCTAATAATTTTGGCCACCACTGTATATACAAGACAGTTTGAAATTTGTTAATTTTTCATCACAACAGCACCATTTTCATTTTTCAATAGTTGGCTCAGAATTTTAGAGCCCACTGAAACCAAAACCAAACAAATTGGCATAGTCATACCTAGTCAGGTCAACAACTATAAGAAAGAGACAGATTTATTGCTTGACATTTTGCCACATCATCCCTTAGTTAGAACAGGGTGGAAGTGTGTATGTGTGTTACCTGTCCTGCTCTGGCAGCTGTGGATAAGCAGTCTTCAGAACAGCTCTGTGGCTGTTTGCCACTGGTGTATGTACCTCATGAAGCTTTAACAGCCTAAAGTACCTGGAAGGAAACACGTCATCGGATACATTTACGTGCTACATCATGACACCTCGGGGCTCAAGCACAATAAGATCTTAACAAACCAGGCTGCATGCTGTTGGCTGAGCTGATGCAGAATGAAGTGTTAACTCACATGCTCTTGTGCTCAGGGCTCAGCTGATCGTTGAGGACGTGCTGCACTCTCAGCCCAGAGTCTGACTTACGCCAAGCTGGCAGGACCTGCAAATCATATCACAACTCATTTACAACCAAACACTTAACAGAATACAACAACTGTGCAGGATGACAGAATCCTAAATGTTCTACCTGCATATGTATGTGTGTGTACCTGTGAGTAGAAGCTTTTGTAGCTCTTGGTTCTGGGAAGCAGAGCGATAGCCAGAGAGAAATCAGCACTGTGTAAAGGGAATGGAAGGTGTGGAAGCAGAGAGGCCTGATACTCGATGAACAGCATTGATATATCAGACAGAGAGCCCTGTGAAAACAACATTACATAGATTTAGACAAAGCAAAATGGATGATAGATACAGTATCATTCTAAATTTAAAGTCCAGAATCAACAAGCCTGCATTTATTTGATAAAAATACAGTAAAATTGTAAAATATTTTTACAATTTAAAATAGCTGTTTTCTGTTTTAATAGTTTTTTAATGTATGTT
Source organism: Garra rufa (assembly GCF_049309525.1). Classification (NCBI taxonomy): domain Eukaryota; kingdom Metazoa; phylum Chordata; class Actinopteri; order Cypriniformes; family Cyprinidae; genus Garra; species Garra rufa. The sequence goes on along the minus strand of NC_133362.1, from coordinate 32,249,896 downwards.
TTTACTGTGATGGCAAAGCTAAATTTTCAGCATCCATTACTCCAGTCTTCAGTGTCATATGATCATTCAGAAATCAATCTAAAATGCTGATTTGGTACTCAAAACAGCATTTATTTAAAACTTAATACATCCTTACTCAATAATAGTATTAATTACTTTGAAAAATAACAATTTTGACCTTAAACATATCGTGAATGAGAGCATTGCTCACCCCATCATACAGTTTAATGGTCTTGATGTGACTCATACAGATTGTAATGGAGCCGTGATGAGGATGCACAAACAGGATACCTTCAGAGAAAAACACCAGCTTCCCTGCAGGACAATAAACACATTAATGTCTATGCACAAAGGCTACTTGAAATCATGACCTTCCAGTCGAGATGAAACCTGACCTTCCTCAGGTGTAGACAGCAGGCTGTTGGAGAACATGTAGGCAGAGTCTCTCACTGTTAGAGGAATACCCAAACACGTACCATCCTCTTCCTGGTTTTTACACACACACACACACACACACACACACCCCCGTATTCAAACAAATAGGAATTAGTACAGCATGAGGGAGGAGCTTCAATAGTTTGTACAAAATACTGCACTGTAAAACTTCACCTTCGGTAGATGCTGAGCCTGTTCAGACATTCGCACTTCAGCCTCATCTACCTATAACACAGAAACCAATGAATAAATTAACTAGCATTCAATAAAAAATATATATATATTATAGTACTGCTAAAATATTATTTTGGCATAATTTATCATGTTGTTAACAAACACTATACCAGCCAGCAGATATGGCGAGGAACTGAGGAGGTGAGCACAGTGTAGCAGCTGTCAGAGGAAAGAGCACCATCTGCAGGAGAAGAGGTGCTTTACAATCTCACATGACCTGTGTTTAACAATACTTAATTAACCTCCAACTGAATAGTCTCACAAAACAGATCCTTACCTCTTTGCTGAATGTAAACGCTGGACTCTAGAAAGGACTCGGAGAAAACTACTGATCCCAGGTTTCCTCCACACTGGAGATCTGGGATATCGTGCACCATCATGGACGCCTGTGGAGGAGTCAGCCATTACAAGCTGCAGTGCAATGAAGAACTGTAGCCGAGATCTGAGGTGGATCGGTTTTATACTCACAGTTTTTACCATAAAGCGACTGTCCTCATCACTGAGGGGAATGATTCTGTGTAAAGGAAGATTGGTTATCTTTTAGGTTATGAAATAGAAAAAGTGGTAAATGTATAATGTGTGAAGGGAATAGCTGTGCTTGTGTATAAAAACTTACGTTCCCTCGTTGTTGACAGCCTGTATGCTAAACACGGCTTTGGATCTGAATTAAACAGGAAAAGTAAAGTCTTAATTCACAAAGCAAGCACAAAATGTGTTCTACAGCAAGACCTAAATATACAGTTGAGGTAAAATGTTTACATACACCTTGGAGAATCTGCAAAATGTTAATTGTTTTAACAAAATTAGTGGGATCATAAAAAATACATGTTATTTTTTTTTATTAAAGACATTTACATATAGTCCACAAGTCCATATAGCCTTGTTTGTTTTGAACAGTTAAAACTGCCCACTCTCTTTTAGAAAATCCAACTGAGGGACTCATATGCAACTATTACAGAAGGTTCAAACGCTCATTGATGCTCCAAAAGGATGCTTTTTGAATTTGAAGATCGGGGTAAATTTAACTAATTTTGTCTTCTGTGAAACATGTAAGTATCTTCTGTAGCTGAAGGGCAGTACTAAATGAAAAAGCATTATATTTAGGCAAAATAAGAAAAATGTACACATCTTTATTCTGTTCAAATGTTTTCACCTCTGGCTCTTAATGAATCGTTTTTTCCTTCTGGAGCAACAGTGAGCACTTGAACCTTCTGTAATAGTTGCACGAGTCCCTCAGTTGTGAAATATCTTACTCAGGTCAGTACTAAATAAAAAATAACATGCATTTTGTATGATCCCTCTTATTTTGATAAAATAATTAACGTTTTGCAGATTCTGCAAGGTGTATGTAAACTTTTGACCTCAACTGTAACTTTACTTTTAATAACCACTGTCTAATAGCCAAGGCCCACAAGAAATCTGCAAGCTCAGAACCCCAGAGAAAGTTATGCAGATTTCCACAGAATTGGAACATCTGTCAGTTCTACACATTATCTACCCCTTCTGTGTTTGTTGAATACATTTGGGATAATTTGATTATACTTCACCTTCTTTTGACAGTGTTTAAATCCATTTCATAGAATTCACCCCTTAATCAGCTAAAAAAAAAAGACAAAAGAAAAAGTCTGCAGATTTCTTCTGGGCCATTTCTTTGTGTGCTGCATACCTGAGAGCTCCTCTGTACTGAATCAACCCAAAGTTGTCCAAGGCCAGCTGAAACGTTTGCTCTGCTACATCCTTTGCCTTGAAAAAAATATGTGTGCATCATTTTCTATATTGATAGCCTGAGCAAAGTTCTTTCTAAGCCCATAATGATGGCACCATATATGTCATACAGTATAAAAGGTCATTCAGTCCAAGAATAATAACTGTAACTATAATCATAACGATAACCACATTAGTGTCCACACCATAGGATGATAACTATGTTTATTTTGTGTTCTGTAAACAAAACTGCCATGCCTGCTTTAAATTAGGAAGGATTTTCATTGGCTGTTAATGTTTTCTCGTTCATCAGCTTGAAAAAAATCTGGAATTCCAGCAATATTTCAGTGATATATTTCCTTTGTGTCATTATCATTATAGTTCTGGTATGGACTCCAGTCTTCTGTTAAGGTGCCATCACATTAACCATTGTTCAGTGAATTCACAAGCTAAATCCAATCAGCTTGATACAAATCCACACACAGACGAATTCACCATGTTGACCAACAGAAAGCAACTTGGTTTTAGTGACTTCTGTGTGAACTGTGCTTCATAATTGCTACAGTACACGTGACTATGGACACTGGACAGTGGCCTCTTTTTGCCCATAAAACGTTGCTAATGTGACCACACCTTGAGGTTTTAAAACTTTATGCTTATAGTTCATCAGAAGTCTATAATATAAAAAAATTAACTTACAATTAAATACTACTTATTCAGCTTGCTTTGTCATTTTTAGTTGCCTTTTTATTTTTATCGTAAACCCTACATTAAAGGGTTGGTTCACCCAAAAATGAAAATGTTGTCATTAATTACTCTCATGTTGTTTCAAACCTGTACCCACTAAACATTAGACGTCTGACGGATGTCTAGATTATGTCAATATTCAAAAACGACGTACAAAAGACGTTGTTTGGACGTGTCTTTCACATCTTTGCGCAGTGGGTAAGACCTTGTTTGTCTTCAGAACACAAATTAAGATATTTTCAGTTTCTGTGCTGTGGTAATAGTACCCTTGCTGTCTATGGAGAGTCAGAGAGCTCTCGGATTTCATCAAAAATAACTTAATTTGTGTTCCGAAGATGAACAAAGGCCTTACGGGTTTAGAATGACATGAGAGTGAGTAATTAATGACAGAATTGTTATTTTTTGGTGAACTATCCCCATTCATGTTGATCACACTTTTATTAAAGAGAGACTCTTTGGTGTAATACTTACCTTGCTAGCACTGGAGTTGATGGAGAAACATTTAATTCCTGCTAGCACAGACTGAACCACAGCTGAGTAGATATGTGAAAGCAACCTGTAACACAACAGGTCTACTTTTAATACCAATCCAATTTTTAAAACACAGTCAGCACCATGAATGGAGTACTTACTGGAGATCTGTGCCCTTCTGCTGGGTGTTGTCATTTCCTGTTGGATTAAAGAAATCAGTGAATTTACGAAAAATGAATTTAAAATAATTTTATTAGAACAACTTCTAAAGATACACTTACCTAAGTATGGGACATGTGTGCTTCCAAAGAAATAGGTTCGAGCACAGGCTAGTGGCCCTTTAGGAGCCACACATTGCAGCAGCTGGGAGAGTGGTAAAAAACACATATTAAGATTGTTTTATGTAGAAAAATACACTAAGACAGTAGAAGATTTCATGTATATTAAGTCGAGGTCTTAGTCACAATGCCACTGTGTGGCGCTCTCACCATGTGTTTGGCAACACCCCCAGCAGGGCCAGTGTTGCGAACCTGGTGGCCTTCAGAAGGGAAGGTGAAACAGTAGTTCTCCAAATCTTCCTTAGTAGAGTGACTCCCAAACAACACAAATGGCTGCCTGCTTTTACTGGCGTACAAACAGTGTCAAATTCATTACATGCCTTAAAAAAAGAGAATTAACTCCTGCAGAATGTCTTTCACAGAAATAAGAGCAACTGCATCATATAAATACCTCTTGTCTGTGATATTGCTGGAAATAAGGCCATGCGAATAATATGTTCTGAAAGGCTAAAAGACAGAGAAAATGAGATTCAGCATCACACAAGAAATCATGTCCAATGCATTATTTTCAGTGACTGTTAAAGCCAACATGAAACCACAATAACAAAAAAAAAATGCAGGAGATGGCTTGATTAATTTGGAACTAATTTTATCCATTAGGACCAATTGTCATTAATTACTCTCACCCAGACTTAAGCAGGTTTCAATTTAAAAGGAGTGTGGTCTCTTTAAAACCTGATGCACATGATGCGGATCTGACACATCCGATTTTCTCCCAACTCTTTACGTCATTTAAGGCTTCGTAAGACCTTCGTTCGTCTTCGGAACACAAATTAACATGGTAGGACCCTTTCTGTCTATGGAGGGTCAGAGAGCTCTCAGATTTCATTAAAAAGATCTTAATTTTTGTTCCAAAGATGAACGAAGGTCTTACAGGTTTGAAATGACATGAAGGTAAGTAATTAATGACAGAATTTTCATTTTTGGGAGAACTATCCCTTTAACTTTTTCCTAGCTCATGCTACCTAGGTGACGTCATCTGAAAGTAAACTATCTTTGGTTTCATTTGGACTTTAAATTCTGGTAGTCATAATATTACAAACAGCACCTCTGCAACTTGGGCCTCTGACAGTTCCTGCATGGAAAGTGCACTCTCAATTTCCATACTGGAGAACAGACAGCTCCACTGTCTTTCGAAAAGCTGAAGATCCTGTGAGAGAGTATCATATCCACTCTTATATAAGAAAGAAATGTGTGCATGGGCATTTGACTAACAATTGCAATATATGCAAGTGATTTACATCATTGAGAAGGCAGTCCAGAGATGCTGGGTCCAATCTGCTGTAGACTTGCCAAAGTCTCTGACTTACATCTGTGAGCTATAAGATGCAAGAAACAAACAGTTTTGGTGAAGGACACAATAACAACAGGTGTGTTCCTTTATCATATTATATAACATAAGATTATTGTAAAATATATTACCCGTAAGTCATGTATAAGTAAAGGTCATAGAGTATAAATACAAAACCTTATATTTCATGGTGAAAAACACTCCGGCCCCAATTCCTTCCAAGGCAAATGCCTGAATGATGGGCCATTTCTCCAACATGAACATGTCAAACTTCTGAACATGGCCTATGGACAATATGAATCAACTGTAAACATGATGGTTAAAAGAACAATGCTTCTGCAATGCCTTCATCAGTGCATCCCATGCTTACCATGTGAACTGTAGGGGATTCCAATGCAACGGCAATCTTGAACCATAGACACAAAACTTGAGATTTTAAATTCTTCTGCTACCTCTTCATCCTCATACTTGGAGATAGAAAATGAAGAGAAAACAACAAAAAAACAGTAATCAGATGAATATGTGACAGTAAATATTTAATATATATCATCCAATAATGAATACTTCATTGTTTTTACAAATTTTCCCTTTTTTTACATTTATATTATCTATTAAATGTTATCTATAGCAAAAACCTGATTCTTAATATAGTGTTGTTACCTAAATGGTCCACAGTTGTTGTTTTTTTTTTTTGTTTGTTTAGTGATAGTTGTTCATGAGTCCCTTGTTTGCCCTGAACAGTTAAACTGGCCACTGTTCTTCAGAAAAATCCTTCAGTTCCCACAAACTCTTTGGTTTTTCAGCATTATTGTGTATTTGAACCCTTTCCAACATTGACTGTATGATTTTCAGATCCATCTTTTCACACTGAAGACAACTGAGGGACTCATATGCACGTATTACAGAAGGTTCAAACGCTCACTGATGCTCCAGAAGGAAAAACCATGTATTAAGAGGCGGGGGGATGAAAACCTTTTTGAATTTAAAGATCAGGGTCAATTTTAATTATTTTGTCTTCTGGGAAGGAACAGAAGGTTCAAATGTTTACTGATGCTCCAGAAGGAAAAACAATGCATTAAGAGCCAGAAGTGTAAACTTTTGAACAGAATGAAGATGTGTACATGTTTCTTATTTTGCCTAAATATCATACTTTTTTCATTTAGTACTGCCCTTCAGAAGCTACAGAAGATATTTACATGTTCCGCAGAAGACAAAATAAGTTAAATTTACCCTGATCTTCAAATTTAAAGTTTTCACCCTCCACCTCTTAATGCATCATGTTTCCTTCTAAAGCATCAGTGAGCGATCGCGATTGAACCCTCTGTAATAGTTGCATTTAAGTCCATCAGTTGTCCTCACTGTGAAAATATGGATCTCAAAATCATACACTGATTGCTGGAAAAGGATTCAAATAACAAAAATGCTGAAAAAACAAATAATTTGCGGGACCTGAAGGAGTTTTCTGAAGAATGGCGGACAGTTTAACTCTTTAGGACAAACAAGGGACTCATGAACAATTATCACTAAACAAAACAAAACAAAAAACACAGCTGTGGATCACTCAGGTAACAACACATTATTAAGAATCAAGTGTATGTAAACTTTTGAACAGGGTCATTTTTATAAATTCACCTATTATTTTCTCTTGTGGACTAAATGTAAACATCTTTTACATGAAATATCTTATTCAGGTCAGTACTAAATAAAAAAATAACATGCATTTTGTATGATCCCTCTTATTTTGGTAAAATAATCAACATTTTGCAGATTCTGCAAGGTGTATGTAAACTTTTGACTTCAACTGTATAGACAAAATTTGTTTATATTACATATAGTCAAAACATCTGCCATCACATAAAAATATTGTATTATTGTATCAGTTTGAATTTTAATATTGATGCATCCCAAGTAGAGATGTAGAGATCATGAAAAGCAGTGCTGTAGATCATTACTTCTGTTTCGGTCAGACAATGAAGCTGCAGATTCCTCCAGTGAGATACATAGGGAAGCAGATACCCATAATTCACTGGGTTGCAGTACAGATGCACACACTCCGCCTTAATAAGGATGATCACATCTAGGAATAAGCAAACATAAAATCAATTATATGTACAACAAATACACTCATTCCAGCCAAGAATAACTGACTGCAGTGAAAGAGCTTTTTAACCCTATTAGTGAATATGAATAGATATGTTATTGTCATACCATCCAGCACTTCTTCTGGAAAGTCCTCTGGGATCTGCTCCATGTCAAAATGGTTGTGTTTATACAAGCCGCAGAAAAGGTAGCTGGCCAGCTCGCTGCAGCCTTCATTGTAGCGGCTGTCAATACCTGAAAAATCAAACACAGCATATTACTTACAGGTGGCTCACTGGAGCAAGTCATCTCCACCTGTCTCTTTGGAGTAAAGATCATATGAGTGAAAGAGCACAGGTGATATTGATTAATTAACTCACCCAGGGAGCAAAGGATGCCATCTGGAGCTGTATTAACATCTTCCCTTAGCAGAGCCTGGACCTGCCGTAAGCGGGAGCAGCTGCAAAAACAACATTGCATTATATTCACTGGACATGGTTTAGGAAATAACAAAGCTATACAATACTGCATAACACGAAACGGGAAGGAGGAACTCCTTAAAGCACTCAATGCGGGGAAACAGTTAAAATTAAAATCCTGTCATTGTAGAGGGTTTGAACTTACGTCACGATTTGGTCAGTTACCATACTGGCAAATACTCAGATGTAAACAACAGCATGGATTACACGGTTAATGTACTACTGAATACGTTGTTCTGCTAATTTATGCTGTCTAAATAACGGAAAAAATGTGTGGAAGCTCTTAAATCATATAGAGAGAAAGGGCGCAATACACAAACTAAAGTTAATAGGTGGTAAAGATACATACAAGCAGTATTAATAAAGATATTAGCTTAATATTTCACCCACCTGACTGGAAATTATAAAAACAAACACAAATGTTGTCAATAGGGACGCACCGAAATGAAAATGCTTAGCCGAAGCCGAACAAATTTACACACTAGGACAAAGGCCGATTACCAAACATTTCCTCCATGTATTTTGCCAATTTTTTTTATAATAAATGTATTAATATAGCTGTTGTAATGACTTGTAATGACACTTTTATTTTATTTTACAGAATAACAGTAAAATCACAATATTAACATTTATGAATGTTGACTGTTATTTTGGCAGAAACCCGCAAGATGACCTCAGTACTACTTTTGGATGACAGCAGCAGATTTATGAATGATTGTCATCATGCAGATTTCCCTAGCGCTTTGGACTTTAAACCCTGGCTAACAAACTCATGCAGCGCTGTCAGAATAAATACAATTTGTGTGTGTATTAGACAACATAAAGTTCTTGCTTGTGTCGTAACTAGTGATTTGTGCTTTTTAAACACCGGTTCACGAAGATTACAAACATTTACAAATGTTTTGTTTCAAATCAGTGGTTTCGAAAGTGTATCAAACTCCTAAAGTCACGTGTATTCTGAAATTGATTCTTCAATACTTGTTTACTGTTCAATACTCAATACTGTTTCGAACATATGATTTTGGGTTAGTAATGTATGTAGGTTCAGTTTTAATTAAATAAATGTTAATACTTATATGCATATAATACAAAAAGTATAATGATAGTTTCTTGTTTTTTAATTGGCCTAGTTTGACTATTAATAGTTTAACTATTTGTAGATTATATTTAATAGCTTATACTTCCATAAAAGTATTTGCAATTGGTTTGTTAAAGGTGTCACTGAGTGGTCACTATAGAGTGTTTTCACGAAGCTTGATCAATCGGACATATTGGCAGCACAGAGCGTAAACAGTGCCAACGAACCAACCGAAACTTGCATATTTCGCTGATTGTTGCTGCTGAAAATAGTCAATTATTTTTTGTTTTGGGCTGTACTAATAGGTCGGACAACATTATAACTCAAGGAAAAGAGTGCAAAAAACTGGAATAAAAGGCATTTGTGGTTGGCCAAACTGAATCAGGATTTCTAGGAAAAAATTCTTGACAACATTTGTGTTTGTTCTTATGAAATATTAGACTAATATCTTAATTAATACTGCTTTTACATATCTTTACCACCTATTAACTTAAATTTGTCAAAATATTTCACCCTTTCCTGCTTACTAGGTCCTCCTCTATATGATTTAGCGGCTTCCACATTTTTTCTGTGTTTTAGACATAAATTAGTAGAACAATGTATTCAGTGTTTCCCCTACCATTATCTTAGGGGGGCGCCCCGCCCCCCCAACGGCACCCCCCGCCCCCCTTGAATGTCAAGTTCATTTTATTTTTGATATAGCGTCAGATCACAATAGAAGTCATTAAGGTTATCTTTCCTATAGAACAGGGCTATACATTGTTCTTTTATTAAACAAACTAAATTGCCTTGTGTTATTTATCTTATTTACACGAAGGCATGTCATTTCTGTCTTTACATGATCGCGTGTTTACAATGTCTCATCTGCGGAAACACAGACGGGATCGCGGACTCCATTCATAAAAACCGAATCTACTATAGCGCGAAATGCCACGTAAATTCGTCGATTTTTGGATTAATAAATCAAAAGTTGGTCTGTTACTTCATTCAAATCGCGATATGGACTAGTGTCTGTGAAAACTGAAATGCAAAAAGACCGTTTCAATATGAATCCTGCATGCTCCGTTTGCCTCTGTATGTATGAATGGTGGAGACGCGCTTTTACTACACGCATATACTGAAGCACACGTGACGCTCCCGCTAATTTTGGGCATTTGCATCTCGCATGAACAGATAAACTCAATATCCAAAGCTGCTGTGAGTGTCACTTTTACCGTTTCATTTGAGAAAACTAGCATCATAACATGCTGTACACACACAGAAACTTCAAGGCAACCTGTCAAAATAAAAGTAACATGTAACAGAACATTAGTCTTGTATTACTTTTGTACAGTATAATGTAGTTGTTTATATATTCCTATTTAAATAATTGACATGAAACAATATATATGATAAAAATAAATATAACAAGATTAACCACTTAATTGTAGAAAAAATACTACAATTATTATTTAAATGTTAAATTATTATTATTTATTGATTTTAACAGTAAACCTCTGTTTGTTTGCCAAAAATTAAAAGGGTTTATTTTTCATTTGATTAAAAATAAATAAATGTTTATACTTTTAATTTGATTATGAGAAAAAATAATACACACAAGAATTAAAAAAAAAAAAAAAGCAAAAGTTGGTAGAGCCCTATTGTTCAAAATGTTAAAATAGAGAGTTTTGGACTTATTTTTCCACTGAATAAGTCTATAATAATGTTTTCGTTATTTCACAAAGTAGGGTAAAGTACCGGGGAAAAAAAAGTAACGTTGGCTACCGGCACCCAACCCCCTAAGCCCCCAACACTGGAAACCTAGGGGAAACACTGGTATTAGTATATTAACTGTACATCCGAGTATGGCCACGCATCTGGGTAACTGAGCAAATTGTGACGTAAGTGCAAACCCTCTAAACCAGTCATTCCCAAAGGCGGGGTCCCAGGAAATATTGTATGGGTCGCCAAGTCGAGCACTATTTTTCAGTGCGCTATATACTCTTGATTAAAATTTATATGTGTAGTTCACCTATTAGCCGCACGAGGGAGCTCGTTTCTTCTTCTGCTTTCTTTTTTTTGTTGTTGTTCTTTAGCTGCGCTCTGCATCGCCTGTTTCATACTCCGTCTGCAGTGCGTATGCGTTGCGTATTTTTTTCCGCACCCATGTTAACGGATTGGAGCGTTCACACTGCACGCAGTTGCAGTCCAGCAGTGCGTCCCAGAAGCAGTGCGTTTGCAGCAGAGCAGCGATCATTTCGGCAGAGTCTATTTTTTGCTGTGCTGCAAGCGCTGCATGTGCTGAATTAAAGTGACAGCACATTGTTCGCTGTAAAAATGAACATGGATTGACACGAAAATGTCCCATAAATGCATATAAATGAAGTCCACTTTTTCACAGTCAACACGTGGCTTTTTGGCTAGGTTTAAAATAAGGAAAAGTGCAGTTTTAAAGAAAAAGGCAACATAATACGTGCACTTGTCCAGGCAGAAAAGTTCTTTAAAGCATTGTTTTTAATAAAGATTTAATGCGAAAGAAAAGCATGAGAGCCGACTGTTTCTGTCTGTGGTAAGTTTTAATTAAAATATTTTTTGATAGCCCAATTTCAATTAGAAAAGGAAGCTATAGCCTCCCTATGTTGTGTTTAAATGTGTTGCAACTTGCTTGAGCAACTTAATATACAAATCTAGAAGTCAAGTGCATTGAATAATATGTTGTTTTTTATTGAGTTTAAACGTGAAAATGTCTGTTACTGTATTAGTGTACTGTGATAAAAGAGGATCACAATGCTGAAAAAGCACTTGTGGATTTGAAATCAAAATAACGGATAAATATTGTGTTTTTGGTAAACAGCATTTTCTGCAAATCTGCATTTTACTTAAATAAAAAAAAAATGTGCTTTGTCAAATATCTGTATCTCTTTTAAATAGTTAAGTGGAAGCATGACCTTAAAAATGGTCACACATATTTTGTTAATGCATAAATTCTCTTCGTGATATATGAACTATATGGGCTTAATGTTTATTGGGTCACAAGGATTTATCGACTTTAAAATGTGGGTCCCCAGAAAAAAAGTTTGGGAAACACTGCTCTAAACTGTTATTATTTGGAAAATCTGAGAGAAGATTCTTTAAAATATTTCCTTTTCTATTCCACAAACAAATCAACAGTGTAGGAGTTTGGACTAACAAAATGAATAATAACAGAATTTTCATATTTGGATGAATTATTCATTTTATATTTTTAAATAAGGTGCTGAGAGTCCAAAGGCCTATTTTCTTAAAAAAAAAAAAAAAAAAAAGGAACAAAGGCCTTTTTTTATCTGTGAATGTTTGTGAGAAACACTGCCCTCCCTTCACCCCAGATCCACCATATTCATCATTGGCCATGATCTCATATAATAGCAATGCTTATGTAGGCTACAGCTGTATAATGTAAGGATCAAGATATTTATTTCAGTACAGTTTATTCAAAACAATTTGTGAAACTAAAAAAGATTGAAAAACAAACATCATTCTGAGTGAAATAAGACATGTCTTGATAATGAATTCAAACCGGTCATACTGAATATACCACTAAATGACCGAATGAAAAAACGATTAATTAGACGTTTTATATCCAAAACAAAGCAAAATCCTTATCTTTAAGATCATATTTAACTAAAACCCAGGCGAACGGATGTTTACAGTCTTCCCATTCTGTCACCATCTTGGAAACGGGAGATCAGAAATCAAGCGAGAATAATGGTTTCACGCTGAGGGGTGGGCGGGGGTGCTAGACAATTAGCTTAACGACAATGAGCTAATTACATTTTTATTGAATAACTGGTTATGTTAGCATCTCATTACACGGAAATCTCTTCTTTTGACAAGATGTCTTGAGATGGAGGAGGCGCGCGTTGGCGCTCGGCCCGCGAGCCTCAGCAACGGTCATTTTGGCTTGAAATAAAAACATCGTGCCTATAATACAACCGGCACGAAAATAAACCACGGAAAATAATAATTACCTTACGGCAGCGGTCATTATAGGAGATTTGTTTTTCCTTATAGCAGCCATGGTCGTTGTTTGGTATTTAGAAAGCGTTTGGAGATCTGTCACTATTTCTATTGCTGCTGCTAGTCTCCATAGTAAGCAAACGATTCACTGTAGGAGAGAACAACAGACTAGAGCGCATAGGAACCGCGCATACCATCTCCTCAAGGAGAGGGGGAGTCGTTATTTTCATCGTTGTACACTACTACAGGATAGACAGTGTTTTATCCCGTAAATGAAAATATCGACATTGTATGTGACGGTTATGTATCAGTTTGTTTCTGAATGTTTCTGAACACATTTATTGCAACATCAAAACAAAAGACGCGTTTGCCTCCTCCTCCTCAGCTGAGGCCAAAGGAAGAAATATGACCAGTCTCTTGCAATCCTCAAGCAACGTTATTCTCGGTTAAATCAATTTTTATGCGAATACACAAAAATAACGTTTCAAGTTTGGACTGGTTCCAGGTCCAGTTCCTAAAACAGATTCACATTTATAATATTAATATGTATATTAATCTCATAAAAAGGAACATCAAAGTTATGTAAATCCAATTTACAACTGTTTTTGTCTGCATATTGTATTAATTTAATCACACATATCTTAATTTTATAGCTCATTTATACTGTGTTTGGGTCATGGTAGCTGCTAATAGAGGGTTTGCATTTATGTCACGATTTAGTCAGTTACTCGAATGCATGGCCATATTGGAGATACTCAGATGTAAACAACAGCATGGATTGCACACTTAATGTACTACTAAATACGTTGTTCTGCTAGTTTATACTGTCTAAACCATAGAAAAATGTGTGAAAGCTGCTAAATCATATAGAGACTTAGTAAGCAGGAAAGGCACACTATTATGACAAAGTAAAGTTAGGCTATAGGTGGAAAAAATACATACAAGCAGTACTACTTAAGATATCAGCCTATTATTTTACCTGCCTGACCAGAAATGGTAAGAGCAAACGCAAATGTTGTCAAGATTCTTGCCCTGGGGTCCGTTCTTCGTACCTCGCTTACTACATCCAAGATCAAATGACACATCCAAGATCAAATCATCGCGCTAACTATGAGCTCGCTATTCCGGTTCTCCGAACGCACCTGTTGTTGATGATTAGTATAGCTGGATGAAGTTATTTGAGATCACTGAGTGGCTTAAAAGGGGCTACGTATCAATGGTAGAAACATTGATCGCGAACTCTTTGATTGGTCGGCGAACATGACGAAGGAGCGAGCTCAGTATTTTTCTGCAGCAGAGCAAGAACTCTTGATTGAGGGATTTCAGGAGTTTCAGAGTTTAATTAAAACGCAAGGGAAAACTGCAAAGGCTGGAAAAGCAAGGAGAGAGGGCTGGCAAAAAGTAGTGAACAAATTAAATTAGTTAATGCTGCCCATGTTACATGTTTTTTCCTTGATATGTTATTTATATTTTTATTTTTTTATACACTACCGTTCAAAAGTTTGGGGTCAGTAAGACTTGTATTAAAGAAGTCTCTTATGCTCATCAAGGCTGCATTTATTTGATTAAAAATACAGAAAAAAACAGTAATATTGCAAAATGTTTTTACAATATAAAATAATGTTTTTATATATATATATATATATATTTTTTTTTTTTTTTTTTTTTTTTTTAACATACTCCCAGGATAAACCCCAGGATTCTTTCATGAATAACAAGTTTAAAAAGTACAGTGTTTATTCAATATTTATATATATATATATATATATATATATATATATATATAACAATGTAAATTATTTATTATTAACTTTTAATAAATTTTTAATTATTAACTTAATACATCCTTGGTGAATAAAATTATTAATTTACTTTACTTATAATACTTTTCTTTTCCCACGTGAGTCAGTCCGCGTCAGTCGTGCACTTTAACCAATCAGATGTGACCTCGCCATTTCAACCAATCATAACCCGCCAGGAGCGCAGCCTGAATCCTGTTTACATGAAATAAACCTGCTCCAGAGTAGGTTTAAGCCTATGGTTTAAGCTTGCGCACCTGTTGCTATGACAGCAAGTCCCGGATGAGCTTCGAAGAACCGAGCGATCCAAGATCACGCAAAATCGTCAACAATCAAATCCAGCTAAAATCAGCTAACTTAGTTAGCGAGGTACGAAGAACGGACCCCTGGAAATCCTGGTTTAGTTTGGCCAAACACATTTTGTTCCTCAGACTTTTGGCAGTCTATAGTACTCCAAATGTTTTCCTGGTCCGATCGATTAGTACAGCCTAAAACATGACAATAACTGATTATTTTCAGCAGCAATAATCAGCAAAATATGCAAGTTCAGTTCATTGCAGTGGCATTGTTTATGTTCAGTCCCGTCAATATGGCCAATTTATGACGTGGCGTAAAAACACTCTAAAGCTAAAATGGTCGTTATCTGGTCAAGGCTGGTCATTTGCGGTTTACCAGCCACTATGTTTCAAAAACAAGATTAACCAGCTAGGTTTTTGCTGGTCAAACAACTAACCACAGTCCATTAAACCCCTGAGCAGAAATACGTTTTAGCACATGCAGTTCTTTGGGGGGGAAAAACACTGCTATTCATTCTACCGTTTTCTATTTTTTCTATTTGTAATGTATTTATTTTCATTTGCTTCAATTTGTAATGTTTGTGTTGCGTGCTGATTGATTAGTTTGAAACAGGCTATACTGTTACACATTCCTTTAGTGTAGGGGATTCTTGTCTTTTTTTCCTAATCTGTCCTGTGAGAAAGTTTTAGAAATGTCTTGAAACTTTATTATTATTCAAAACACACATTCTGGAGCTGGGAGATGAAGAACCACTAACCACTTTTGCAACATACCAAAGTAGAATTATCAAGCCTACTCATTTGTGTAAGTCTGAGACCAGCAAAAATAGAAAAACAGGAACTCCGGTAGATGGCTTTGTGTGTGATAACACGAAGATAAAGACCTGGCAGGCAGTTTGTTGAACTTCCTTTAAACACACACGAAACCCCTGCCAAAGACTAAAACAAAGACACACTTGGACAAACACAAGCTTCTAGGCCAAATTATATTATCAAGTTTATTGTTTTAGTACCTTTAATTGCAAGCACAGGCACACTGAAATAAATCTTCCTTGAGACGTGTATCAGGAACATAAAGGAAATGCCCTAGTTAGATGGTTGGGTTAAGTCACTGAACAGACTCAAGTAGCCTACACCTTTGCCCCTGCCATGATTGACTAGAAAGAAAACGTCTTTCCTGAGCTCCTCCACAGAATTTTACTTGACTACTGTTTTAGAAAACAGGAACACAGCCTATGGACAACATTCCAGCACTGGACCCTGAGGAATTGACTTCCTTTTATGAAGTCTGCTCCTCTTTTCTGTTTGCTATCTGATTTAAAATGTTACCAGCTAAAAATTATGACTAGCTAACACAGTTAACCAACATCAAATGCCAACCATGGCCACAGCTGTGCATGTTCAAGACCTCTTAATTGCTGAAGCAATTGCTTCCCTCAACTGACTCACAAATCCTATTCTTTGTGAAAAACAAGACGTACAATTAAAAAAAAATTAAACATTTGAATGACCAAGGTTTTCTGTTGCAAATATACAGTGTGCCTTTTGGAATGCCTCCTAGTTTTTGTATATTGTGTTACACTGTCAAAATAAAATCATAAAATTCACAGTAAAAAAACGGCAGCTGTGGTTGCCCGAATTTTACCATAAAAAATATGGTAGCAACCTTTTAGGTTTTACAGTTTTACCGTAATTTCATTAACTGATATAATGTTAATATACCAACCTATTGAAGTACTGAAATCTGTTTTGTATCTTTGTAATACATTGATAACCACCAATTGCAGGTGGTCACAAACAGCTTTTAAGTATTAACATATATAGAAGGTGCACAGTGTCATTCACACAAACAATAAAGACCATCATGGTAACACACATGAAACTGAAATAATGCAATAAACATTCATTAAACAACATTAGGTGTAACATACAACCCTAATGTACAAAACTGATAAGAAAAAACTAAAAAGAAACACATTAAATTTGAAATGTAACAGGGAATTCTGGGAATGTGGGATTCTGGGAATTGAGCAGTTTGATTACACCATTACTGATTTTAACATTTATACCATATGTACATCGACTTGACATACAGTAGTCACCACTAATAAGCTACTAAATATATTGTAGTAGCCTACATTTTGTACAGCTGCTTTGCAACGATTTGTATCGTGAAAAACACTATACAAAAAAATGAAAATAAAAATAAATGTCAATTTACGGTTATTTACTGTAAATTATAAGTATCTTTTCACTTTCAAAAACGGTATACTATTGTAAAATTGCATGTAAGTTTTTCACCGTATATAGTAGGGGAATTTACTGTTAACCATTTAACAGGTTTTTACTGTAGCATTTGTACAGTCCTTTACCGTTAAATTCACGGTCTTTTACAGTGAAAAGAGGGATTGCACTTATGTCACATTTGGTCAGTTACCTGGATGCGTGGCCATATTGGAGATACTTGGATGTAAACAACAGCATTGATTGCACAGATAATGCACTGCTAAAAAAGTTATTCTGGTAATTTATGCTATACACCATGTAAAAAAACCTGCTCAATATAGAGAAGGACTTTGTACTTTGTGCAATATTTTGACAAACTAAAGTTAATAGGTGGTTAAGATACATACATGCAGTAATAATTAAGATATTAGTCTAATTCTTGCCCTGGAAATCCTGGTTCAGTTCGGCCAACCCAAATGCCTTTTGTTCACTCTTCTCCTCGATTTGTTATAGCTTTTAGCAGTCTATAGTACTCCAAATGTCTGACCTATTAGTATAGCCCAAAACATGACAATAATTGACCATTTTCAGCAGTAATAATTTACAAAATTAGAGAGTTATGTTTGGTTAAGTACACCTGGCTAGTACCAGGTTGGACCCCATTTTTGCCATTAAGAACTGCTTTAATTCTTCATAGTGTAGATTGAATAAGGTGTTAGAAATGTTCCTCAGAGATTTTGGTCCATACTGACATGATAACATCACGCAGTCGTCTGCACATCCATCATGTAAATCTCCCATTCCATCACATCCCAAAGGTGCTCTATTGGATTGAGATCTGGTGACAATGCCCTTACAATGTGGTCATAATGGGATGGACACGAACAGCAACAATACTCAGGTAGGCTGTGGCATTTAAACAGTCCTCAGTTGCTACTAATTGGGCCCAAAAGGGTGCCAAGAAAAGAAAGGCATGTGCAACATAATTGTGTAAGAACCTGTACTGTTCATTTCTGTTCACTTCAGATAAACACGATTCTTGTTGTGGGCCCATTACCAGAGGACTGGACACACTTTATCTCCGCTCTGGCTTGGAGAAGGGTAGACAAGAACCAGAGCCAGCAGGAGGAGTATGATGTATGTTACAAAATGAGGTAAATGTATCAGACTGCCAAGAGTCTGCTTATCCCAAAAGAAATCCATGAAAGAGTAATCTTCTTCTGAAGCATTGAGTTTTTCGGTTTAATGTTTAATAAAAGAAATTATGGAGCTTTGGAGAGCAGGCAGTAATATCCCCTGCCATCCTGTCAACAAAAGCTGGTTATCAAGAATTTATCAAGCAGTCTTCCTGAAATAGAAAAACTGGAGCATGCTGGGTGGACATTTGGTCAAGAGATTACAGAGAATGTTATCCTTTTCCTCCATTGTAACCACAATAGAAATCAATTGTAAAGAATATATATTTGGCCAACAGTTATAACGGGCCTGCTAGAAATCGTTTACAGGTGTCTGAACAGATATTGCAAACAAAACAATGGAAATTTTCTAAACACTGTAAATTATAACCAGGTCCAGGAGTTATTGGCATGCAAATGCTTGCAGTCTCATAAAGTATGGGTGTTTTGCAACACCTAAAACTGAAAAATGCTCTCCTTAAAAGACCCGACATGGGCTGTTTAAGATAGCTGATATTGCAACATAGATGGGTGTTGAGTGGTCTGTTTAACGTACTAATTTGTTGAGAGATTCCGTTAGATACTGGCATATCATATGTAAACAATAGATAGATTTCATAACTCAGATTTAATGAACACTCAGAAAGTCTTACATAACACAGTGAGCAGTTTACCATTGCAACATATTAGACTCAAATCTAAGAAAGTGTAACATCATGCCGTTGAACTGCCAGAACATGTGGAAATATTTTATTTATCTATCAGTCATACAGATCACTACTCTTATCTGCTTGTGGTTGTAAGTCTCATTGCAAAAATGTCTTCTGCTTCCTCTTAAAATGATTTCTTTAAAATGCTGATAAATAGCAGTTTTAATATGCATCTGAGTAGATGGCAGGTTTAAACTTAATGCTTTTTTTAAAATGGCAAATACTGACAAAATATAACTTTTGATATTGTTTTTGTCCTGTTAACCCAGTGAAATGGCTATGTAGAAATATAATATAATATAATATAATATTAATCCCTGCTGAAAAAAAAACCCTCTAGCCTATAAAACTTTTTATATAAGGAATTGTACTGGTTTTACTGTAAACTGTAATGGTGCTTGGTGGTCTCTACTGGTAACTGGTCGCCTTCTATTGGTGGCTTTTTAAAACCACTAAATCCTAAAGAAATATGTCCCAAGTATGCTACAGGAAACAATTTTTTATTTTTTAAATGGTAAAAAGAGCCTGGTTTGTAATGGTATTTGTAGTGGAAACCATTATAATTTCTGTGATGGTTTATATTTGTTTTTTCAGCAGGGATGTAATATTATATAATATAATATAATGGCAACACTTTTAACAGACACAACTTGTGATTTTAATAATGCATTAGTTTATTGCTGAAATAACCATTACATTAATAAATGCTTAATGCTGTACAAATTGTTTATTCTTAGTTCATGTTAACTAATGTTAACTAATGAACATTACTGTAAAGTGTTACGAATATAATATAATATAGCGAAAATTAAGCTTTTTATAATCAGCCACAGACTGTGAAAGAGTCATTTATGCTTTTATCTTTTCCATCTTGATTTTTCGAATTCTTTAGACTATGGTATTAACTTGTCAGCACTAGCACAACTGCAAATGATTCCATCTTCATTATATTAGTTGCCTGTCTGTTTTGGAATCGGTTTCAAAATTTACATTTACATTCTTTCAAACTTTAAGATCTTTACTTTAAGATCAGAAAATCTAAAATTACCTGTCATTCTCAGAACAAGACTTAATGTGGTCATATTGCATTGCAAAACACCTTTGCTTATTAAGGTGGGTTAGGGTGTAAGGTTAGGGACAGGTTTGGTGGTATGGGTAGGTTTAAGGGTTGGTTCAACAGTGGTAAATACAGAAATTAATTACAAATGTAATTACATATAGGTTTTTTAAAATATATAAATACAATGTAAAAACATGTATGTACACAATAAGTACATTGTACCAAATGATTAATTTAAATGTAAGTAGTTAAGGCCACCTAATGTAAAATGGGACCTAAAATAATTATGGTTCAAAACTGTAAAATGGCTGCCTATAATCTTATGTGAAACATTTGTGTGTTTATGTTGTGTTATCTGGATGTTTTTTGTGTTATTGGTTTATGTGTAAAGCAATTTGGTCAACTTAAGTTGTTTTATGGTGCTTTACAGATCAATAATCTAATTTTATATAATACAATATAATATAATACATATTATATGTATGCATATAATGTAAGCACATAAAATTATATATTTGGCCAGGAACAATGAACTTGACTATTTCTATCATACTCTTATTGTCTCTCCTCACAATAACTTGTTGAATACTGGTGTTGATGATGCTTTTTAGCAAAACTTACATATTTGAAAGTGAACAAACAAAAGCAAAACTGAATAGATTTAAGCAGATGTAAAAAAGTTTTTATTAACATAGAAAATAGCAATACATGTACACTGTTAATGAAAAAATGTTATACAAAGGATTCTGCAGCTTGAAAAAGTTTTTTAAGATGAACTTTTTTATTCTTTACTCTTTCATTGTACTGTCAATCCACTTTGTGTAGTGGGAGATGATCGTGTAGAGTCCAGGCTTTCTGCTGGAGCCACATTTCTTCCCTCCATTAGAGGTTATTCCCACAACAATGCCCTTGTATAGGAGAGGACCTCCGGAGTCACCCTATTAGACCAAAAGACAGCAGAAATGAGAGAGGTCCTGTATTAGACTATAGTTAAGTTCGTCTTGAACCATTGCAGTGAACTTACATCACAGGTGTCCTTTCGTCTTTCTGCAGCACAAAGCATGTTGTTTGTGAACTTTGCTCCGTAGTGGTCACCGCGGCCACAGAGCATTCGCTTCATGACCGTGATACTGAGCTCTTGCAGTTTGTCCGGTCGTCCTCCCAGGTTGTTCAAGGAGCCCCATCCAGCTGTTTCCACCTTGTCAGACTCCAATGGGTCAGACCCTTTTTCACGCACAAATTTCACTGGTTTCACTGCATCGCTGTCAGTGATTGGCTTATCCAGCTGTCAAAAAAGTAGTATATAAGAATATATGTTTTTATAGATACACAGACTCACAGATGTGATTTGATCACGGAATATACCTTTAGCAGGGCAATATCATTGTCATAGTTGCTTATACTGAAATCAGGATGGTTGTAGACATCTGTGGCTTCAAAAGTTTGTTTAGTGTCCTCGGCATCAGACAGTGAGTGAGCACCCAACACAACCTTAAAACCGGATGTTCTCCTGCAACACACGGGACATTTATCATTTGGAATAGATAAAAAATATAACACAGAATTTCTGAAACAAATGCTTAGAACAAACCACAACTAATCTACACTCTCAGAAAAAAAGGTACAAAAGCTGTTAGGGGCGGTACCTCTTTTCAGAAAGGAACACTTATTGACTAAAAGGTGCATATATAACAACTTTAAGTTTACACATTAGCACCTAAATGGCACATTCTGAAACCTTTTTAAAAAGGTGACAAATTTCGCACCTTTTTTCTGAGAGTGAAATTGTGAAATATGTTATGTCACATACCCATCCTGAAAGCAGTGCGCTGCACTCATAACCCACTGTTTGGAGATCAGAAAGCCACCGCACTCATGTTTTCCATTCCATTGGAGTGAAGCCATGTATGGACGCGAGTGTGCAACAGCCTCGTTTCCTCCAGTGATGCATTTACCTGCATATAACACAATAATAAATAATTAAATCTCATAACATAAGAAAAATATAAGTGTTTAAATGTTCAACAGAAATACATATGCATAAATAGAGTCCAGAAGTACTGATTTTGAATAGTACTCACCAGTTTGAGATACTGCATAAAGCAGCAAAGAGGCAAAAATCAGTCTGTTCATAGTAAACAATCGTTGTTTGCGCTTCCCAGACTGAAGACCACTGAGTCTGGGCTGAGCTTTATATAATGCCCAAATGGGAGAGAGAAAGAGTGTGCGTGTGGGCGTTGTTCTCTTTGCATTCTTTTCCCAACCCTGCACCACAAGAGAGAAAACAGGAATATGCATAAATCTTCCTCTGCATCTTATCTTTTCCTTTAGATCAACTCTGTATCTGTTTTACTTTTCCTTTCCTCCAAATGTTTCCTTTACCGTAATCAGTAAAGTGAAGACAGGACAAGAAATGTTTGTCCAGAGTGAAACCGAAAGAAAATCGGGAATAATGACTTTCCCATGTTTTTGGATCACCCACACATGCACTGCCCGTATCAATCAGAAGTGGCCCTGGAGCTGCACCCTCATTCCTTAACTATCTTCTACATATTTTTTTTTTCTATTGGATCAGTGAGCTGTTGCTGGTGGTACTATCACAATAATGTACAAAGTCTCCTCCTGAACCTCATGTGGCATTTCTATAGACAAACTTTCAGTGAACAGTTCTTAAAAGAGCAATTTATTCTTAGTGTGAAGAACATTTTAATAATCATTTTGTACTAACCTTTTGTGTGTTTGAAAAAAAAGTTCTGTGGATGTTAAAGTTTTTTCATGGAACTAGATTGCAATAAAGTATCTTCATTTTTAAGAGCGTATACACTCTTAAAAATAAAGGTGCTTCACGATGCCATAGAAGAACCTTTTTTGTCTAAATGGTTCCATGAAGAACCTTTAACATCTGTTTCACAAAAGGTTCTTTGTGGCAAAAGAAGGTTCTTCAGATTACAAAAATGTAAGAAACAGATGGTTCTTTAAACTGAATGGTTTGACTGAATGGTTCTTTGTGGAACCAAAAATGGTTCTTCTATGGCATCGCTGTGAAGAACCTTTTAAAGCACCTTTATTTTTAAGAGTGTACCGCAAACATGTCAGTATATAATTAAGCAATACCACAGCACAACACTTTTGTTTTAACAAATAAATGAGCAAAACAACTGTGAGTAGATTTAGGCAGATAAAAAAGGTTTTATTAACGTAGAAAACAGCAATACATGTACACTGCCAATGAAATACATTTTATGCAAAGGATGCAGCTTGAAAAAGCTTAAAGGATTAACTTTTTTTTACTTTTTTAATATGGTAATTGTACTGTCAATCCACTTTGTGTAGTGGGAGATGATCGTGTAGAGTCCAGGCTTTTTGATGGAGCCACATTTCTTCCCTCCATTAGAGGTTATTCCCACAACAATTCCCTTGAATAGGAGAGGACCTCCGGAGTCACCCTATTAGACCAAAAGACAGCAGAAATGAGAGAGGTCATGTATTAGACTATAGTTAAGTTTGTCTTGAATCATTGCAGTGAACTTACATCACAGGTGTCCTTTCGTCTTTCTGCAGCACAAAGCATGTTGTTTGTGAACTTCATTCCATAGTAGTCACCGCGGCCACAGAGGAGTTGGCTCATTACTGTGATACTGAGCTCTTGCAATTTGTCTGGTCGTGCTCCCAGGTTGTTCAAGGAGCCCCATCCAGCTGTTTCCACCACATCAGACTTCAATGGGTCAGACCATATTTGGCGTGCAAATTTCACTGGTTTCACTGCATCGCTGTCAGTGATTGGCTTATCCAGCTGTCAAAAAAACAGCATATAAGAATATTTTTCTTATGTATATTTCTTATTTAGATACACAGACTCACAGATGTGATTTGATCACAGCATATACACTGTAAAAAGCTGTCACCAGTTTCAACTTAAGTTGAACATAAGTTCAGCAGCTGCCTTAACATTTTAAGTTAAATCAACATAAAACTACATGTAATTTCAACTCATAAGTTCAATCAACTTAAAAGTACAAGTCATTTTATCTAATTTGATTGTCGTGAGTTGAAATAACTTAAAGTTTTAAGTTGATTTAACTTAAAATTTTAAGGCAGCTGCTGAACTTAAGTTTTTAAGTTGAAACTAGTGAAATCCTTTTACAGTGTACCTTGAGCAGGGCAATATCATTGTCATAGTTGCTTATGCTAAAATCAGGATGGTTGTAGACAGCACTGGCTTCAAAGGTTTGTTTAGTGTCCTCGGCATCAGACAGTGAGTGAGCACCCAACACAACCTTAAAACCGGATGTCCTCCTGCAACACATGGGACATTTATCATTTTGCATAGATGAAAAATATAATACAGTTTTTATAAAAACGAATGCTTAGAACAAACCACAACTAATCTACACTCTCAGAAAAAGGGTACAAAAGCTGTTACTGGGTGGTACCCCTTTTCAGAAAGGAACACTTTTGTACATTATTAAGTAAAGGATGCATATTAAAGGTACATATTACAATTTTAAATGTACGTATAAGCACCTAGAGGTGATAGATTTTGTAGGGACTGCAATTATAAAATATATGCTGCTGAAATCATTTCAACTTTGCATTGCACTTCGGTCGGACAGCTCACTAGTGTTGTTATGTCACATACCCATCCTGAAAGCAGTGTGCTGCACTCATGACCCACTGCTTGGAGATCAGAAAGCCACCGCACTCATGTCTTCCATTCCATTGAAGTGAAGCCATGTATGGACGAGAGTGTGCAACAGCCTCGTTTCCTCCAGTGATGCATTCACCTGCACAAAACAAAAATGTGGAATCAAACTCCATAATGTGAGAAAAGCATTGTTAACCAGACAAAATGTTTAGCGTTTAAATTAATGCTCAAGAGAATATTGAATAGTGCTCACCAGTTTGAGATGCTGCATAAAGCAGGAAAGAGGCAAATATCAGTCTGTTCATGGTGAATGTTCGTTGTCTGTATGCTTCTCAGACTGAAGACCACTGAGCCTGGGCTGAGCTTTATATAATGCCAAAATGGGAGAAAGAGACAGAAGGTGTGTGTGTGGGTGTTGTTCTCTTTGCATTTTTTTTCCCCAACCCCACACCACAACTTTTTTATATATGTCTTTTTTATATGAACAATGTAATTAGTAAATAATTCAGCATATTCTCATATGCTGATTTGTTGCTCAAGAAACATTTTTATTATTATTATGAGTGTTGAAAACAGTTATGCTGCCTAATATATTTGTGTAAATCATGATACACAAACATTCAAAAGTAATTTAATTGATCACTTAATTAATAATTATATTCTGCTCTCACTTTGGTGTCTCTCTTCCTAAAGTTAGACAGATACATGAACACTTTTCAACACGTAGACTTGTGGGAGAATGCTGCTTTATTCCACACCATGCAGAGTGTTGAAACAGAGTGCATCTACAGAAAGAAGAAGTATAGTGAAGCTATAGTTATCCCTAGAACACAATAATATCTCCATTTAGTGTCATCTATGGTATATAGTGTTTTCACACCTTTATAAACAATACAACAGATTTGTTTGTGTGAAGTTCTACTTAACCCTCTAGAGGTCAAGACCATAAAGTTAATTTATTGCTAAATAATTTATTAAAAATATAATAATAATAATTTATTTGTATAGCACTTTTCATACGGAAATGCAACTCAAAGTGCTTCACAGGCATGAAACAAATATTTAAAAAACATCAATAAAAGATAATCAAAACTTTAAATGATTCAACAAGTATAAGTAAATCAAAAGAAAAATGTGAAGAAAACATTTTTACATAAATACACAGAAACAAGTATAAGCAAATACAAGCATTAAAAGAAGTCAAATAAAAATTGCACACACTTCACAAACTTTTAAGCTCATAAGCAACTTCAAAGAAGTATGTCTTAACACGCTTTTTTAAAGACATGAATACTTTAATTAAACATGAATAATATTGCTATTTTCCATCTTATTTGGACTCAAATAATAAAATTTTTACGTTTTTTTTTTTTTTTCAAAACTTCACTTGCCACGTTGGGGGTATAAATTCACTGAAAACAGAACACTTGTTTTTTAATGCTTGTTGCAACATTTAAACAAATGGTTGTAATTCCTTTTTAAATTAAGTGTAAAAAACATTAAAATTTACAGTAAAGATAAAAAAATAATTAATTATATAAAATATATATTATATAAAATATGTTGTACACAAAAATTTCTATAAAATCATAGCATGTATCTAACAAAGTTATGTTTTTAATTTCTGTCACAATATCACTTCTATTACAAAACAGCCAATGAATATGTAACTTTGACTGTCAGACCTTTCCAACAATATGTGTTTTGTCTAGATTACAAAAAGATTTGATTTTATAAAACACATGCCACAAAATGTCTATATATGTTTTTATATCTTGATTTCTACCCCTAAAAGGGCAACGTATCCCTTGAGATACAAACATTTAGAGACAGTATGTAAAATGTAAACATTAAATTCAAAAACTAAAATAGTCTGTTAGAGTAACTGAAGTTTTACTCATTTAAGAAGGGCTACACAGCAGCACTCATGTCATGGCTTGTCTTAATATTAAAATAATATCTAATGTATGATACTAATTATGATATGCTAATGTTATTTTTTCTCTCCTTTTTCCTGACAGACTGTGAATAAGAAAAGTTGGTGAGACTTATTAAAAGTATCCATTATTGTACATATTTTTACTCATTTGACATACACCATACTTCTGTTATGTTCTGTATTGTACTTCTGTTATTAAAATTTGATTATATTAAAAAAATGTCTGTGAATCAATTTTGTGTTTAAGATTTAATGTGCAACTGGTATTTTAAATAAAATACAGATGTTGCATAAATATGGTTAAATAATGGCTTTTGGTCTATCAGCCACATATGGGCCACGTAAGGTCCATAGCCCTTTACAAAACTCAGCCATATGAATACCATATAAGATCCATATATCAGCCACATCTGTTTTCATGATTTGGCTCATTTTGGGTTGGGTTATGGCACTGTTTTGGTTCAGTTCTGGCTAAAAAGATGTGGACCAGTTTTGGGCCGGGGAACCAAAACTTATCTGGGCCACACGTTAGCTGTTTATATGGGCCAGATCCGGGCCAGAGGAAATTTGCTGACTGGGAAGAATGTATGAACAAAGTCAAAATATCTAAATATTCACAACAAACACCCTTTCAACATGAAACCAAGAAATGAGACCCAAACTTTCCCTGCCTCTCCCCATGGCTTCTCAAATGTTTGTATCCCCCGGAATACGTCGCCAGTTAAAGAAAGGGTTTAATAAGTAACTGAATTTAAATGTCTATGACAGTTTCATTTTAAAGTAAGCTACATGACCAAGTATCAGAAATTTGATCACTACAAACATTAAACTTTAAATAGATGAAACCGAACAACTTCTATTCATCAAAGAATGCTGATGAAAAGGTATCACAGTTTCCACAATGATATTAGGTAGCACAACTGTTTTCAAAATCGATATTCATAAAATAAAGAGTGATTCTTTGTTTAGCCAATCAGAACGCTTTTTAGGAGCTGTTAGCCATTTTGTAAATTCACCATATGAGACGCTAGCGTTATACTTTGAATTCAGTGCAGTTTTCCTGAGTTTGGAGGACGCGAAAATGTTTGTTTCTCGTGTCAACAACGAATTACACAGGAAACTCACAAACAGGGATGCAAAAAAGATAAATGAAGACGAGTGTGAACATCGTTAAAGCTTCATCGCTTGAGGGACGCTTCAAAGCTTGTTTATCTTGGGCTTGACAGGTAGGAATACCTTGATTTCGTATAACGTTACCATTATCACTCAGCAGCGATATTTCTTTTCTTTCCCAATTATTTAATTAATACTATTTCCAAATGAAGCCAAAGCAGAGCCAACCGCTAACCGTTTGAGTAACGTTAACACTGTAGTGGGCCACTGTAGTTGGTTGTGAATGACTAGTGTGTATAAAGCTGTGAATTAGAAAAACATTTGAACTATTATCGAGTCATCGAGTCCTTTGAGTCATTCTCTCACAGATGATTCAGATGATTCATGTCTAAAAGCCACTACTAGTGGCTTTTAGACATGAATCATCTGTGAGAGAATGACTCAAAGGACTCGATGACTCGCTCATAAGGACAGTCACTGTCGCCACCTGCTGCTGCATCGATGTAACCATTTTTTAATAAACAGTGTTAAACAATGCTAATAGAAAAGCAAGTTAGTACTACTGCATAACAATTCAATAGTTCAAATGTATTTCTAACTCACAGCTTTATACACACTAGTCATTCACAACCAACTACATGAGGTGAATCCTAGGATGGTTAATTAAGTTCACAAACTCCTTATTGACATTATTTACAGCATTATTTAAGTAGTTGCTATGTTCAGATTTGAACATTTCTAGGCTAATATATTTAGGCTAATACACTGCTGTCTAAATGCTTTTGATTTTGGCTGCTATTAAAACATGGTTTAGCTCCTTGAAAAATAAATTGCTTGATTTCTCTATAGTCTTTGAACAAATGTGTGTGCTAAATTAATATACTTTATGTAATGTATAGTGCAATGATCATACAGATAATACAGTCATACCGTCTTCAGTAGCATGGGTATATTTGTAGCAATAGCCAAAAATACATTGTATGGGTCAAAAATTATCGATTTTTTTCTTTTATGCCAAAAATCATTAGGTTATTAAGTAAATATTATGTTCAGTGAAGATATTTTGTAAATCTCCTACCGTAAATATATCAAAAGTTATTTTTGATTAGTAATGTATTGCTAAGAACTTCATTTGGACAACTTTAAATGTGATTTTCTCAATATTTAGATTTTTTTTTGCACCCTCAGATTCCAGATTGGCCAAATATTGTCCTATCCTAACCAATTATACATCAATGGAACTCTTATTACTATTTCAGATTATTATGACCCTTATGACTTTTATGGTTTTGTAGTGCATATATAATTATACATAAGCACATAGCAATCACATTCCATGATCTTTATTAAGGAGCAGTGTAACCTAAATAAAACCCATTGATCGCGTAATATCACTGATTTTGATGCATATTATTCAGACTTCATGGAAGAGGCAAAACAATGAAGCCCAGTGCTGTGCGCTTCCATATCATTTCCACAAGGTGGCGGCAGAGACTTATTATATAGCAGTCAGATTTTCAGCAAGTGTTGTCAGGACTGTAAAAAATACGTCCATGCATAACTCTGCGCAGGACACTTTTGCTGGCAGTAGAGCCGTGTATATAATCATAAAAGTAACAGCACAAAATAAATAACTTGACACAAAGATATAGAACTTAAGTGAAAGACAAAAAAACAGCAAGTGAGCCTAAGCTGCAATTGTGTTTGTCCATTGTATAGAGGTGTGAGAAGGAGTGACTTGACCCTGTTTTGCAGGGGTCAAAGGTCAGACTGTATACTGTGGCTGGCACAAGAGTGATTGACAGGAGGAAGTATCTCCTTGACCTGAGGAAGAGAGAGGCTTTAGTTCAGTCAGTTGATGATACAAACATCATTTCCTCTGTTATTTTAACCTTCTTTTTAAAAATGTTATTTTACTTCATTGTGACCATTGATGCTGTTATTGATCATATTTAACTTTTTAACAGTTTTGGTACAACAAACTACTTCATCGCTTTAATATTTAGGTTAGTTTTAATTTGAATTAAGGCTAGACAGCTGGTGAATCTCCATACTTTAAACAGTTGATTCATCACAGTACATTACGTTTTCTCAAATGTTATGTTTAAATATACAAATAAGGCAACATTTAATTAAATGTGCACACATTTGCATTTCTAGAACAGAAAATAGAATATTGAATAAGGCCAGCTTCAACATTTTGCTTCAACAGTGGACTTTTAGATATAAATAATAAAAATGTTACCTTGTTTTATGGAATAAAACATTAAATATCAGGTGAATTATATTTGAACAAACCCCTTTGCTCAGTGCATGGAAAAAACATCTTTTTGAGAAAACGACCTTTAAATATATTTTAAATTGTAATTGAATTCTACAGGTGCAAATAGATCAAGTGCAAAAAATAAACACTTAGTAAATGTGTATTTTTTTTCAGTTTGTCTTAAGTAATGAAAGCAAAATCTCTAAATTGATGCAGTCCCTTAAAAACAATGACTTTGCCAGTAGTGTCTTGCCCTTATATGTCTTGTTTTTCAAATTAATCCAAGTTTTATGCTTATACAAATTAAGCAATTCAGCAGATGTTAAGTAATAGGGTCATAAAATCACATTTGCCTCTGAAAGTTCTTGTGTTTGAGTGTTTGTATGTGTGTGTGGTATATGGTTTCCTCTTCCTCTTTTGTCCCTAGAGGCCACTCTCATCTTTTAACACTTTTAATGGATAGGAAATAGGCTTCCTTCTTTGTCCCGCCCCCTCTAAACAAATCTTCATAATCAGATGTCCACTTTTAGTCTCTAATTTGATATTTAAATCCGTTCTCTCTCATTAAATCCATCCATCTATGTGTTGCTCTCTTTCTGAAAGTCTCTATTTAGCCTGACTAAAAATACAGTAATATTGCTTTGTTAAAGCATAAGTAAAAGCACATCAGGTGACTTGTCGATGGATCGGTCACAGAGAGGTCAGGCAATAAGGTCATGACCGAGTGCTGTCTGTCACCCCAGCTAATCTGAGACTACATTCTGTTAGTGAGGGTATAATCCAGCAGATTATCAAGAACTAGAGGAAACGCAGGAGATATTTACCCAACCACCCAAGCCTTCAGATTCTCATGTTGAGAGTCCTTGATGCATCTGCTGATCTTCTGAAATCCCCATGGGAGAGAATATTCTTTGGGCGAGGGGTGGGAGGTGGGATTAGACAAGCGATTTCTCAGAACATGAGAAACCACCACTTAATGACGTCTTCCTCTGTTAAAGTCCTTAGTATATAGTGTTCTCCACGCCTAAAAATGGTATACAGACAAATGCCACCACATTAGAAGGCCACTAACAGGCATTGAAGGATTAGTGTTGCCAGTTTAGTGATATCCATTGAATTGATGTCTGTCTCTTCACAGCAGTGGGAAACCACATTGTCTTTGGATGAGAATGTATGAATAGTAAAAGAAATAATGGTGTGTGAACACCAAAAGCGAATTGAATTATTACATACAAAGTCAATGCAAAGACGCGAATGGATACGAATTCGCACCAGGCCGAACGTGACATGTCGCGTTTTTCTCGCAAATTGAAAAAATTGTATCGGAAAATGGAGGTAAACAATACGCGATAATTAGTTTGTTGTGCAGGTGTAAATAGAAGATACAATCTATTCGTTCAGTAAACTATTTTATCCAGTGTGATATTATTTTATGTAAAACAGCTTTGAAACAAAATGAATTGTGAAAAGTGCGTGCAAAATGGCTTTTTAAAATCCCAATTAAATCAAAACTGAATATTTTTTGGCTTTTAGAATAAATCTATAAGCTAGTGTGCTCCAAAGCAATGACAAAATGTGCATTTAGAATATATATAAGCATTCAAAACACGCAGTCTCTAACTTCCACTACTATGGATCAATGATTTTGCACTTCATCAAACGCTTCTCATCAAACTTTCTGTCCAATCAAATAGGGGTGTAACGATATTTCGTAGCACGATATTTCGCGATGCAAAAATGTTACGATATGTATTGTAGAGTGATGACGATACATTTACGATATGAAGACAGTCTAATCCTATTGGTTGACTTGTCGACGTCTCCTACTCTGCAACAGCGCTGCGTGTGCTTTCATTGCAGTTGAGAAAATCACTTGAACTGAATATCAGCAGAGCAACATGAGTTCGGCTGAAACTGAAATTAATGCCCCATCTTCTTATAAGTCCGACGTCTGGCAGCATTTTGGTTCTCTTACGAGAGGTCTCTCGTACTGCGTAAGAAGTATCTTACGCTAGGGGAAAATCCTTTTCTGCGAGATATTGAAGCCAAAAATTATCCTTAATTTTGAAATAATGTAAAGCGCGTTGCAGCAGCATACAGACATAGGCGAAACAGCTTGCGCGCCTATTGGCTGCTCTGCGGCAACTGCAGCAGCCTATTAGAGCGAGGCCTGACGCGACGCCAGATCCAATGGGGGCATTTCGCGCCCTTTGCGTCGCTTCGCGCCCTTTTCGTAGCTTCCCGCCTAAAAGGGCGTGGTCTAGACCTATAAATATCGCTCATAGGCAGCTATTATCTGATTTTTCATCCTTCAAGCGAAGCACACGCATCGCTGGAGCCGGATAAGAAGCCGCCGTTTGACTGCAAGCATCTCAGTGGGACGAGCCACTGAAGCTGCTGGCCACGCCGCCTTCCGTGCCTTCCTGCTGCGCTTTCCGGCGCCTATATCCTTTATAATCTACAGTGTGTTTCGCCGCTGCGATACACACTGTTTCTCTAAAAAGAGCAAAGCGTCTTTTTAAAGATGCCTTCATACGGCTCGTGCAGATGCCAATGGTGACTCTGAGGACTTGCCTTGCCTTCTTCACTGAGACTGCTCCTCCGCCCGCCGCGGTGTAGCGCCGTAAAAAGCGCCGTGCCCAGCGGGCCCCGGACACTTCCCCCAGCCGACAAAGCTCGCCGGTTCGCCCGCCTGCTTCATCGACCTCGTCAGCCTCTGTTCCGGACGTAAAGCGGCCGCTGTCTGCCACCGCTTCCATCGACGCCGCTGACGAGGGGGCCATGAAGGAGGAAGAGGATTTCCGTTTCCCGCCAAAGCGGGAACGCGCATGCTGCTCAGAAGAGGCGATAGCAGCCCACTTATGTCTGCCCTCCGCTGGACGGCGTGCTAAGTCGGCCCTCCCCTCTAAAGCTTGCCGTCAGACGTCAAACCTGCTTCGCCGCGCTTTCGCCGCCGCCTAGCCGCGTCAGCGCTGCGTAACATGGTCTCTCACCGTTGCTGAGAGGCACCCGTGGTTAACGCTTTCTGACGTTTTTCTCGTCTGGCCGCCGCCCCGCCAGACGCGGCCCGCGGCCCAGGATTGAGTTGAAACCTGAGCCTCCGAAATCGTCCTAGCACAACTGGGAAAACGACGGTGTACGAGTCCCGCTGTTGCCGGACCCCCACCAAAGTTATTCGCTCGTCCAGTTCCAGGAAATGTGACTGTTCCAGTGTTTTCTGCAGCCAACAAACCGGCTCCGTCGCCCGTTTGCCTGCACACAAAAGTCGTTCCCACGGCTACACAGATAAACCCCCAATAAAGTGTATTGTCTGGTGTCCCGGCCACGGCCGATGGTGTTTCATGTGTCGTAAGAATGCCCACTAACCAGTGCTCATCTTTAACGTTACACACAAGCACAGCGCACATAAAATCGACACAGATCGATTGCGCTTCACAACCGGCCACGGCCGATGGTGTTTCACGTGTAAGAATGCCCACTAGCAGTGCTCATCTCTACACACAAGCACAGCGCACATAAAATCGACTCAGATCGATTGCGCTTCACACGTGGTAAATATGCCCGCTTCACAGTGGCCACAGACACCACATTATGCACGTCAAACAGTTTCTGTGAAAACGAAACCAAAAGTGCATTCGCTCTACGCAGGAGAACGTTGTTTGGAGTGTGTTAAATGTGCCCGCTGCCCCACAGCCACATCCACACACAGACATAATAGTTCCCGCTATCAGCGTGCCCCATGCCTCAAATATCACGAGCACGTTTTGCATGAAATCAGCGTGCATTCGCTCCATGCAAGCGAACGATGTTTGGAGTGTGTTAAATGTGACTGTTCCAGTGTTTGCTGCAGCCAACAAGCCGGTTCTGTCGCCCGCTTGCCTGCACACAAAGGTTGTTTTCACGGCTACCCAGATAAATCCCCAATAGAGTGTATTTTCTGGAGTCCCGGCCACGGCCGATGGTGTTTCACGTGTAGACAAAATGCCCACTCCTCCAGTGCCCATTTCTACACACAAGCACAACCTGTCATACAGACCCTGCGCGCATAAAATCGGCTCAGATCGATTGCGCTTCACATGTGGTAAACGTGTCCACTTAACAGTGCCCACAGACATCACATTATGCACGTCAAAAGGTTTCTGTACAAACGAAACTAACGTGTATGCAGGCGAACGGTGTTTGCAGTGTGTTAAATGTGCCTGTTGCCACACAACCACATACACAGACATAATAGTTCCCGCTATCAGCGTGCCCCACGCCCCGAATGTCACGAGCACGTCTCTGGTGCCACAGCATACCGAAACCACTCCGTTAATGAAAGAACGGAGCGCGCTTCGTATTCAGCCTCTAGCTATTCATGCAAACGCATTGGAAAAGCTTCCAGGGGTCTCGAAATGGGTGCTGGACATTATAAAAGGAGGCTATTCGCTACAGTTTCACCGACGCCCGCGCCGCTATACAGCGCGCGTCGAGACCACAATGCAGACAGAAGCAGCACACCTGCTTCGAGCCGAAGTGGCGAAACTATTGAGCAAAGGGGTCATAGAGCCCCTTTCTCAAGCTCAAAGCGAAGGGGGGCTGTACAGCAGATATTTCCTGGTACCGAAAAAAGACGGGGGTCACAGACCCATATTAGATCTAAGGCAACTGAACAAAGCGCTGGTGAAGCGTCGGTTCAGGATGCTCACGACCAGAAAAATCCTCACGCAAGTTCGCCAAGGAGACTGGTTCGTGTCAGTGGATCTGAAAGACGCGTATTTTCAAATACAGATAGCGTCACGTCACAGGCGATTTTTGAGATTCGCCTTCGAGGGCCAGGCATATCAGTACACAGTCCTGCCGTTCGGTTTGTCCCAGGCACCCCGTACATCACGAAGTGCATGGACGCAGCGCTCGTTCCTCTCAGACTGAAAGGCGTGCGCATACTGAACTATTTGGACGATTGGCTGATTCTAGCGCAGTCTCGCTCAGTGCTTGTACAGCATACGACCATGTTACTCGATCACCTCGAGAATTTGGGTCTCAGAGTCAATTGGGCGAAGAGCTCACTGTCCCCCAGTCAGAAAACTTCCTTCCTGGGCACAGAATTGGACTCGCTGTCAATGATAGCGCGGCTGTCACCACAGCGCGCAGCAGACATTCAGCGCACAGCGGGCTCGTTCCGCTGCGGCGCGTCTGTCCCGCTCAAAAAATTTCAGAAAATGCTGGGTCTCATGGCCTCAGCGTCATCAGTTCTGCAGCTGGGTCTGCTATGTATGCGCCCACTGCAGCTCTGGCTGAAAGCGCGCGTCCCGCGTCAAGCGTGGGCGCCCGGTCGGACGCGTCCACCTCGGGATGGGGGGCTCTGCTCGAGGGCAGACCGTTTTTTGGCCAGTGGTCAGAACGGGAAAAGCTCCTGCATATCAACTGCCTCGAAATGTTGGCAGTACAGAACGCGCTGATGCGCTTCTGTCCCCAAATAAAAGGAAACCATGTATTAGTCCGCTCGGACAACATGTCAGTGGTTTCCTATATAAATCGCCAGGGCGGTCTCAGGTCCAAAAACCTATACAGACTTGCAGAACGCCTCCTGGTATGGGCTCAGCGCAACCTGCGCTCGCTGAAAGCAGCGCATGTGCCGGGGCTTCTAAACATAGGGCCAGACAGACTGTCCAGGAACAATGTTCCAGCAGGCGAATGGTCTCTACACCCACAGACAGTACAACTACTGTGGAAGAAATTCGGCAGAGCGGAAGTAGACCTGTTTGCGTCTCCGAACAACGCTCACTGTCTGGAATTTTACTCAAAAAGCAGAGACGCGCTGGCCCACGAATGGCCCCGCCGTCATCTCTATGCTTTTCCCCCCGTCTCTCTCCTACCTCAGGTGATAGAGGGGGTCAGGGAAAAAGGATGTTCAATACTGCTGATAACGCCGTTTTGGGAAAACCAGCCCTGGTTCCCAGCGCTGATGCAGCTGACGAGCACTGTCCCGTGGCCGATACCAGTGAGGAGAGTCCTTCTCTCTCAGGCCAGCGGCTCGATTTGGCATCCTCACCCAGAGCTGTGGTCCCTTCATGTCTGGGCCACCAGCGAATATATGATGAACTCCCTAAAGGAGTATTAAACACGATCACGCAGGCTAGAGCCCCGTCTACGAGACGGCTCTATTCCTCAAAATGGTCAGTGTTTTCGGGCTGGTGCGCAGCTCGCGGCTCGTCACCCACTAACTGTGGTGTGATGGAGGTGCTTTCCTTTCTACAAGAGCTGCTGGACAAGGGCAGAACCCCGTCCACGCTCAAAGTCTATGTGGCGACCATAACAGCGTTCTCGAGCACAACGCTAGGTCAGTCAATAGGAAGGAACGATTTAGTTATTCGCTTCCTGAAGGGAGCTAGAAGACTAAATCCCCCCAGACCTCCCACAGTCCCCGTATGGGACCTTTCTGTGGTACTAGAGGCCATGAAAGGTGGACCATTCGAGCCTCTGCAGACGATTGATTTGAAATACCTGTCTCTTAAGACCGTGTTTCTGCTGGCTCTCGCTTCAGTGAAGCGCATAGGGGATTTGCACGCACTCTCTGTGAGCGCGACGTACATGGAATTTGGACCTAATGACTCTAAAGTCATACTCAAACACAAACATGGTTACGTTCCAAAATCACTCAACACACCGTTTAGGGCACAGGTCATCGCGCTGTCAGCCCTACCGGTCAATGATGAGGAAAGGCGAGCCTCCTATGCCCAGTCAGGGCATTACGAGCTTACGTGTCTCGCTCGTCTGCTTTTAGACAGACAGAGCAGCTTTTTGTTTCGTTTTACGGGCGTCCCAAGGGACTGGCCGCGTCGAAACAGAGCTTATCCAGATGGATAGTTGATGCTATTGAGTTGGCATATGCTTCCAAGGGCATGCAGTGCCCGCTAGGTGTCAGAGCACATTCCACGAGGGGCGTGGCCTCATCGTGGGCGTGGTCGAGTGGGATTGCCTTGCAAGATATTTGTACGGCGGCGGGCTGGGCCTCTCCGTCTACATTTATAAGGTTTTACAACCTGGAGGTTCCCGCCTTACAGGCCAGATTGCTGTCAGTCTAGATGTTCAGTGTTGTCTGACCTGATGTTATCAGCTCGGAATGCTGCGTCTACTGAGCACAGCTCTAGGGTCGACAGTGAAAGTGATAGCACAAGATGTGTCTGAGCAAACTGTGTGAAGACCCTTATTCTTACGTCAGCTCAGGCCGTAACCCCGCCCTGTATGTACGTTTACTTAGCGTCTGAGTGACGCTGCACTATGTGGAAGAGTGCGGCGTTGCCCCTCCCTCTTCCCCGGACTCCCTGTGAGTTCTATAGGTGATTATGAACTGTATGAACCCCGGGCTTTCGCCCTTGGGTCTTTGGTGTCAGATCTCAGCATGCACGGCGTTTTACACTGGGTCCCCTAGCGTAAGATACTTCTTACGCAGTACGAGAGACCTCTCGTAAGAGAACGTACTCGGTTACTAACGTAACCTCGGTTCTCTCTAGAGAGGGAACGAGTACTGCGTATCTTGCCGTGCATGCGCACGCTCTGGTTGCTTTGATGATGAAAAACCAGATAATAGCTGCCTATGAGCGATATTTATAGGTCTAGACCACGCCCTTTTAGGCGGGAAGCTACGAAAAGGGCGCGAAGCGACGCAAAGGGCGCGAAATGCCCCCATTGGATCTGGCGTCGCGTCAGGCCTCGCTCTAATAGGCTGCTGCAGTTGCCGCAGAGCAGCCAATAGGCGCGCAAGCTGTTTCGCCTATGTCTGTATGCTGCTGCAACGCGCTTTACATTATTTCAAAATTAAGGATAATTTTTGGCTTCAATATCTCGCAGAAAAGGATTTTCCCCTAGCGTAAGATACTTCTTACGCAGTACTCGTTCCCTCTCTAGAGAGAACCGAGGTTACGTTAGTAACCGAGTACGTTTTCCAGTCACGCGACAGGACGATGGAAAAAAATTACAGACAAAACACGTATTACAGTCACGACGCAGGTTATTACCACGGAGTTTCGTGCTTCAGACTAACCCGCTTTTCGAGTCACACGTTGGAACAAACATTTCTTAAAGCTTTACGGCTCAGGAACCTCCAAAGAAAAAAAAAAAAAACTTTTTATAACCAGCAGCCGCAATTTAACCAGACAGATTATTATTAACAACCAAAAAAAATAAGTTCACTGAGTGCATGTCGGAGTTTTGAAAACATGATCAAGATCATTTAAAATAGGCTATAATGGAGCTGTATGATTATGATAAAACACGAAGAAAGCCTATAAATAAAGAAAAAAATCCAGAACATGCGTGTAGTAGGCTATAGCCTACGACTGTTTGCCAGGTAAAAATAAATGTCATAGTAAACTGTGTCTTACATGAAAACTACGCTAGTCATTGTCCCATAAAATGATAAATAGCAAATAACACATATACTATTTTCATTATGTTTTATTTAGTTTTTTGTAAAATAAAATGGGACCTTGTTGTTGGCTTTTAAACGGTCTTCAGACAGAGCGTGAACACAAGCACGGGACCGTTTGAGAGCCGCAGCGTGTAACGGATTGAGTCCAGAAAGCAAATACCCGTACCTGTCATCAGTCCCACCTGCACCGCACTCGACAGATAAATATTCCACCCCTTACGTCAGTTTCAGCGGGTCACCCGTCGGGTAGGACTGTGTTTCGCACACACATAGAATCTTGCGTCCCAAGCAGGTTTAAAGAATTTGACATCTTGACAATTTTATCACTATCATGTTAAATTTAACATATTTTTCAGTGACAGGCAGACCTATTCACTTGTTAATTTGAATACAGAAGGTTTTTATTAAACTTTAAAGGTCCCATATCGTCAAAATCAAAATTTCCTGGCTTTTTTCATGATAACTAAGGTCTAGGGGCTATCTAACTACCATATGAGTTTTAAAACAGTCAATCCACAGTAAACTGCACACAGCCTGCTTAAAGTAGCTGTTCATTTTCACGAGCAGCTGTGACTTCCGTAACGATGTGACGTCCGATCGACTCAAGTCACCGCCTTCAGTCACAAACCAACGTCCCACCCTCCTTTTGTCAAACCCCCAGACAACAACGCATCCATTCCATTGAGCAACAACAACAGGAAAACAAGTGGAGAAAACCCTGTTCAGTCGATAGATGTCAAGCTACGATCATTACACAGGCTTCAGAACAACGTTAATATAAGAGACCAGCGGCACGTCAACTTCAGCCTCTTTCACACAGCGATTCCGGTAAATACACGGATAATGTGTCCCACGATTTGTTCCGGAATTGTTTAATTTGGTTCATTCACAGTTGTTTTCCGGGATCTGTGCGTGCTTTACACACAAACCATAAAGACATGTGACGTTTGGATGTGAGATGTAATGCGACGCGTACGTTTCACTAAACTGAAACTAACCTGAACAAACTGTGCTTCAGCGCTGATAGTGAGGAGCTGGCTCTGCCTGATGATCGCTGCTTCTTTCCACTTTGCACGTAACGTTATTTTTCGTTGTGAAGAGTCGCTTGATAACGTGCATCATTACTACAACACTGCCTTTAGGTTCTGGCTTTGGTTCACACAGTTCCCGTAATTTTCCAGAATCAGCGCACATTGTGAAAGGGGCTTTACTAAAGCAACAGTTATGTAGCTTACAGCATTCGGTGTTTGTAAAAGAAAAAACATTAATGATCATTCTAAAATATCCTGTTGAGTATCAGCTCTCTCTATTGCTCTGAGCTCGCTTACGCTTACAGCATACATGACCGTAGTTACCTGTGATTGGCCTGGTTGTGCGTCACTCAGAAAACAACAGGCCAATCAGAAGAGAGGCTCATGAATATTAATTAGATGGGCCAAAATCGACCTGTTTTTGACAGAGCTCCTAAAAAAGGAGCTGTAAAAATATATTGAGATGGATTTTGGCACTTATACCGCAA
The DNA here is from genome assembly GCF_049309525.1 of Garra rufa. Classification (NCBI taxonomy): domain Eukaryota; kingdom Metazoa; phylum Chordata; class Actinopteri; order Cypriniformes; family Cyprinidae; genus Garra; species Garra rufa. Next base: position 32,209,907 of record NC_133362.1, on the reverse strand, counting down.
ATATATATTCTTAAGGACATCAACAAATAAAATAAACCTCCAGAAATGTGTACGATATGGGACCTTTAAAATGTGACCTTGTATGTACAACAGAGAAAATTATTGAAATTTGTTTATTTTTTAAAATAAATCTGTTATTTGATTTTCAGTTTCATGTTTTAATTTTTGTTCAAAATATCGTGATGTGTATCGTACCGTGAACCCAATATCGGGATATGTACCATATCGTGACCTGGGCATATCATTACACCCTTACAATCAAATGCTGTCTAGAATTGGAAGCGCCCAGATCCCTACACTATAATTTTCTGTAGTTAGCACAACAACTGATCCTTAATTAATTGATTTAGATAATTATGGGTTCAGTTTGGTCAAGCTTGTGATCGCAAAAAGGGCACAAAGGCACTGAAGAGGCCTGTAACGCTGTGTTTGTGTCTGAATACTGTACATGACTGCTTGTTATACTGTGTGGACCTGCCAACAACTGACTAGGGCACAGAGTTCAGTTCAGATAGACCTCAAGTCTTCTCACATGGCATGCACACACAAACCTTGTGATACTGTATGTGACACATTTGAAAACCAAGATGTGATCAAAATGCATGGATGCAATTTCTTTATATTTCTGAAGAACCTTCTTTCGCCACAAAGAACCTTTTATGAAACCGAAAGGTTCTTATGAAGTTCTTTATAGAACCATTTAGCCAAAAAAGGTTCTTCTATAGCATTGTGAAGTACCTTTATTTTTAAGAGTCTATTTATTGATAATATAAATCAGTATTGTTAACTTAAAATAGTAAATTGAGATAAAGAGATAACAGTTTTGAACACCTGTTTACAGGTGTGTGTGTATGGTCCTGGTAAACCCTATGTTATGGGGACAAAATGTCCTGCACAATATGGCAATATCCAAAATGCTTGTGTTTGTGAGTATTTTTTGGGTCCCCATGAGGAAACAAGCTTAATACAGAATTAATTTTTTTGAAAATGTAAAAATGCAGAACTTTTTCTGTGAGGGGTAGGTTTAGGGATAGGGTTGGTGTAGGGCCATAGAATATATATTTTGTACAGTATAAAAACCATGACGCCTAGCCATGTCCCCATAAAGCATGGAAACCCAATGTGTGTGTGTGTGTGTGTGTGTGTGTGTGTGTGTGTGTGTGTGTGTGTGTGTGTGTGTGTGTGTGTGTGTGTGTGTGTGTGTGTGTGTGTGTGTGTGTGTGTGTGTGTGTGTGTGTGTGTGTGTGCGAGTTGGGATAAGGGGTTTCTATCTCTGAATGAGTGTTCTCTTTCTTTGTTTTCTGTATGACAGTTCTCTTTCACTATTAATTAGAACAAATCAAGCAAATTAACTTTGAGCCCAAATCCTCTTAAAGACGATGGCTGACCAGGATGGTCTCTATTCCTACCATCCTACCCTTTAAAAGAAAATACAGTGAAGTTATACAGTACATTTAACATTTACACAAGGTCAGCACCGTTTATGTTTGCCTTGTTTGTATGATTAGTATATGCAAACATCTTTTTATGTTCATTATATTTTGGTTAATCTTATTTGGTCATCTTTTTCCTGCCTGTTTCCATGTTTGCCACAAAGAATGTAAGTTTCCAGGCCAAGAAATAAGCCTTATTTTAGTTTCCTTTCTTCTTTATTCATTAATTTATTTATTGGATATTACTGGGAACACAAAGTCTGATAGATGATTGAATTATGTACACTACCAGTCAAAAGTTTTTGGACAGTAAGATTTTGCCTGCATTTATTTGATCCAAAATATTGCAAAAGCAGTAATATAATCAAATATTTTCACTATTTGAAATAACTGTTTTAAATATACTTTAATGTCATTGTCATTTGTGACCCTGGACCACAAAACCAGTCTTAAGTCGCTGGGGTATATTTGTAGCAATAGCCAAAAATACATTGTATGGGTCAAAATTATTGATTTTTCTTTTATGCCAAAAATCATTAGGAAATTCAGTAAAGATCATGTTCCATGAAGATTTTTTGTAAAATTCCTACTGTAAACATATCAAAATGTAATTTTTGATTAGTAATATGCATTGTTAAGAACTTAATTTGGACAACTTTAAAGGTGATTTTCTCAGTATTTTGATTTTTTTGCACCCTCAGATTTCAGATTTTCAAATAGATGTATCTCGGCCAAATATTGTCCTATCCTAACAAACCATCTCAGTTTTGTCAAATTTAACCTTATGACTGGTTTTGTGGTCCAGGGTCACATTTAGCTAAATTTTCAGCATCATTATTCCAGTCTTCAGTGTTACATGATCCTTCAGAAATCATTCTAATATGCTGATTTTCTCTTTAAGAAACATTTTTTTTAATTATAAATTTTTAAAACAGTTTAGTACCTTTTTTCAGGATTCTTTGATGAATAGAACGATCCAGCATTTATCTGATTTATTTATCTATACATAACATTATACACTATACCATTCGAAAGGTTGGAGAGAAATTAATTTAATACCTTTATTTAGCAAGGTTGCTTTAAATTTATCAAAAGTGATGATGAAGACATTTATAATGTTACAAAAGATTTATATTTCAGATAAATGTAATGCTTCTGAACTTTCTTTTCTTTTCATCAAAGAAACCTGAAAAAAAATCTACTTAGCTGTTTTCAACATAATAATAATATTAATACATGTTTTTGAGCAGCAAATTAGAATATTAAAATAATTTCCAAAGGATCACGTGACATTGAAGACTGGAGTAATGTTGCTAAAATATCACAGAATAATTACATTTTAAAATATATTTTTAAATAGTTATTTTATAATTTATAACATAAAAATATTTCAAAATGTTACTGTTTTTGCTGTACTTTGAATCAAATTTAAAAAAAAATCTTTAAAAATCATTAAAAAACTTACAGTCCAAAACTTTTGACTGTTAGTTTATCAATACATTCCGAGGGTCTTGATTGCATTATATAGTATTTTTTTTTTCTCTCTCTCTCTCTCTCTCTCTCTCTCTCTCTCTCTCTCTCTCTCTCTCTCTCTCTATATATATATATATATATATATATATATATATATATATATATACGCAGTGCCTTGCAAAAGTATTCATACCCCTTTCTTTTTTTTACATTTTGTTTTGTTGCAGTATTATGTTAAACTGCTTAAAATTAGTTTTTCCCCACATCAATTTACACTCCATACACCATAATAATGACAAAGCAAAAACCAGATTTACAAATTTTACACATTTATTAAAAATAAAACACTGAAATAAGTACACTGCATAAGTATTCATACCCTTAACTCAGTACACAGTTGAAGCACCTTTACAGCCTCAAGTCTTTTTGGGTATGATGTGACAAGCTTTGCACATCTGCATTTGGCAATTATCTGCCATTCTTTGCCTCACCTTTTCACCTCTCAAGCTCTGTCAGCTTGGATGGGGGCTGGCAGACATTTTCTAGAGTCCTAGTTGTTCCAGTTGTCTTTTATTATGAATAATGCTTCTGTGAACCTTCAATGCAGCAGATTTTTTTCTGAACTCTTCCCTAGATCATTGCCTTAACGCAAGTCTGTCACTGAGCTCTACAGGCAGTTATCTTGACCTCAGGACTTTTTTTTTTTGCTCTGATATGCATTTTCAGCTGTTAGACCTTTCCTGAGAGGTGTGTGCCTTTCTAAATCATACTCATTCAAATGAATTTGCCACATTTAAATCCATTCGAAGTGTAGTAACATCTATAAGCAATATGAATGCTCCTGAGCAAAATTTTGAGTGTCCCAGAAAAGGGTATGAATACTTAAGCAACGGGATCTTTTCAGTTTTTTATTTCTAATAAATTTGTTTTGTGCTTTGTCATTATGGTGTATGAGATGTAGATTGATGTGGACTTTTTTTTAAAAAGCAGTTTACCATAATGCTGCAACAAAACAAAATGTGAAAAAAATGATGAATACTTTTGCAAGGCACTGTATTTATACATCCCTTTTAAATTACACATTATATGGATTTAAGCAATTCACAATATTCAAAAGCCGCCCTGAACTGAGACGTTTTACAGACAGGCATTAAAGGCTCATGTCTGGCCTCTACTGGCCAAAGACAGCTGATGAAAACACTGGTGGATCAGTTTAAAACATCCATTTGGAAATATTTCCAGCTTGACACCCAACACTATAAAAAGTGGTAACCTGTAGTTGTGAGCTATGATTTGTGAGCACTCTAAACCAAAATGGTGCTAAATAGCACTAAAAGTGGTTCATTGGCTTGTAATCATAGGGGAACCACTTTAAGTGCTATATCCACCTTATTCTTCAACGCAGAAGCCTGTGGGTGAGACTTCAGGTTCATTAGCCACTATAGGGAAATAGGAGAAAAATAACAACATGCAGTAAATGGTTAAACTGTTTGCACTACAAACCAGTGTATTCATAATTAAGATAACACTTTAAAATAATATTATAAAGCACACCAATTTGCAATATTAAGCAGCAAAACATGCTGTTTTGTACAGCTAAAAACAGCTGGACGCGGATGAGGCTGGAAGCCAGACCCATAAAATTGACATATGTAGAAGCATAAGAGGAACCCCATTCTCCTCTTATGTTTGCTTTGAATGGGAATTTACTACAGTAACAAAAGCTGTTTTGTATCACTTTTATGCTTTTCTGAGGTCAAAACCTCTTGTGTGAGGGCTCTGGATTATTTTCTCATAGGGGGGCCTTGGGGGCAAAAAGGTATTAATTTTATTGTTGTTTTTTTAATCTTTTCCCCAACTCATCTAAGAGACTAAAAGAGAGCTAGAGAACCTTTAAATAACTATACAGGAGCTTAACAGGTTCTCAAGAACCCAAAAGAACTGCTGAAGATCCATTTATGTGCACATATTTCTAACGCTTACTTTTTCTATTATTTAAATTTTACGTATTTTATTTATTTACTTATTTTTGGTATTTAGGTTTATTTAGTTATATTGAATATGTAACTTAATATACATTTTAGGTACTTTTTTAGTGCTCATGACCCAAAAGACAACATGATAAAGAAGCTATCATGAAGTGGAAAATGTTGCCCAATGGAAGGTGAACAGAATCATATTGTTGTGAATGGCAGAGACCTTGTAGGTTTCGCTCCAAAAGAGGTTTATCAAAGTCTATCAGGATCTTTTCTAATGAACATGAGTGATGATACAATATGTTGCTGTAGTTTCCTCTGTGGTACTGCAGGGAACAGTGCCTGCACCTGTGCCCTCTGGCAGTATGAGAAAAAGGAAAAAAAATTGTTCTTGGCAAAAACAGTGGTTGAGACCTGTCGCACGCCAGACCCTCCTAAGACCACACGCAGGTGTGTATGAGTGTGTGTGTGTGTGTGTGTGTGTGTGTGTGTGTGTGTGTGTGTGTTTGAATGTGTGTGGTCTAGTGTGGTAAGAGTTATCAAAAGTGGGAGTTTCTGTGCCTTAAGAGACGTTTCCTCTCTTGTGTCTGAACGTAATGTCCCACCTCTCCATCACTCCATGAAACCTCCCCCTCTCGCTCTCCTGAGTCCCGTGTTCAGTTCTGGACAGTTTCCAGTGGAAGGGATTATTGCTAAATTCACATAATCTCCTGTGTTTCCTCTAGAGAATCTGACTTTTTAGACTTTTTAAACAATTCACACAGCTTGTCTATAATAGTTATTATGTCCACCCTAGAGTTTCATTACACAGCGTACAGTCTAGTACAACATATATTACACGGTAAAATACATTTTAAAGCTAACTGAATGCAGATAACAATCAGTCAGTAATCTATAATGTATTGCCTGTCACACACTACTGAAAAGTCCACTTGCAAGTTTCCAGGCTACCTCTATCATTATCCTCCTGGATTTTTCCCATGGGATGCAGTAATCCAGGTCTTCTCTCATTGTGAAGCAAGTATCCGCTCCAGTGGTGGGCCAGAGAGTATTGGAAGGGGATTCCCAAGATTCCCAGACAACATGCACTTCCTGATCTCCTGACTATTTCACCTCACCTCTAAATACCCCACAAGCATTATCTCTCACTGAACCCTGCTTTATCAAAAAATACACCTGTGGCTAGGATTTTGGAGTCAGGTGGCAAAACGAGGTATTTTAAAAGAATATTCCGGCTTCAGGAAATGAAGCTTATACATTTATAAAAGCACTTTAGATTAATCCTTTTGTTAAAAGGTTATATTGTGTGAGCTGTAAAGTTGTTTCTACCATTTTTATGGCCATTTTTTGGATTAAAACTGAGAGTATTTTAAAGTTTATGAATTCTATAATTATTCCTATTAATGTTACTTTGTAAAAATGGATTAGTGGTTTAAGATGTGAATCAAAATTGTTCTTACTTTTGTGTGAAGTCAACATAATGCACCTGAAATCTGAAATCTTAAAATCTATGCATGAAATATAGTCCTGTTTGTAGAATTAGTTTAATTAGAAGTTTGTGTATCAATCATGCAAAAGTACATAGAAATATTCCTAAAATTAAACCTTTTTAGATCACTCAAAAAAAAAAAAACAAGTCTTTTAGTTTCAGTCTTTCTGAAAATCCTGCATTGAATTGTGCTTTGAACCAAGTTCTTACTGACGTAGTCTGGAACTTCATGAAAAATAAAGTTTATCCACCCTTTCTTAATGTTGGGATCAGAAGAAAGGCAATGCAAAGACCACATTTTTGTACAGTGTCTTGTTGTCTTCAGAGCCATCTTTATTGTTTAGTTTCTGCGTAGACACTACGTGTGTGAATCGGTGGGCGGAGCTAAACAGGCAGCGATGTAGAAGCAGGCGTTGATCATCTTCTGCGGGACTGGACTTCTGTCATGGTTTGGTCAGTTACCCAGATGCGTGGCCGTATTGGAGATACTCAGATGTAAACAACAGCATTGATTACACGGTTAATGTACTACTGAATACGTTTTTCTGCTAATTTAAGCTGTTAAATTCGACAGAAAAAAGGTGTGGAACCTGCTAAATCATATAGAGATGGACTTAGCAAGCAGGAATGTGCACGGTTGTTTGACAAACTAAAGTTAATAGGTGGTAAAAGTATGTAGGAGCAGTATTAATTAAGATATTAGCCTAATATTTCACTGAAAACGACTGCTTAGGCAGTTTTTGCACTCTTCTTCTTTCTTCTTGATTTGTTATAACCTTTGGGAGTCTATAGCACTCCAAACGTTTTATGGTCTGACCGATTAGTACAGCCCAAAACATGACAATAATTGATTTTCAGCATCAATAATCAGCTAAATTTGAAAAACACTCTATTACACACAAAGTGGCACATTCCACAACCTGATGTTTTGGCAGATTGGCTTGAATATAAGCTGTTTTTAGACTAACAAGAAAGTTTTTAATTCTGAAATTTACAGGATGTTTTATAGGACAGAACCTTATATGCCAAAATATCAGAGGATAATTAATTTCTCAATTCATGACCTGTTTAACTTTCATTTTATACAAATGTAATGTCACATTCTGTTCCAGTGAAGAATTGTTTATATAAATGTTCCGCAAATTATTCCTTGAAGATTACAATGTACTGTATGGGCCCAGTAATAAGCGTTATTTATAGTAAGTTCTCCGTGTCTCAATATGTCAATCAAAGTCTTTTGAATTTGAATGGATCCATTCTCCCAGCAGCCATTAATTCGTCGCACAAAACAAATTGTGGTCGGGAGTTTTGTTAATGGTCATGAGAATGCGGGCATGTCGTGCATCTATCTAATTTGGCTACCATCTACAAAGTGACAGATTTGTAATTTGTGCCAAAATACCATAGAGTCTGACTGCACAGCCTTTGATGTCTAGAACAAAAGATATGAAAAGTATTTTCTCCTCCCTTTTAAAAAGAAAGCCTATTTGTCTTGCTGTCATAACTTTTAGCATAGTTTACAAACCTGAGCTATTCAGAAGGCTTTGACTACTCCCAGGAAGAAGGTAGAACAGTATCTCGGGTATATTTACGAATGATCATTTTAAATTCATTGTAAATACATATGTGCCTAAATGTGATTCTGTGCCTTTGAAGTGTTAAAACCACTCTTTGAAGCTCAGATGACAGTGTGTGAATGAGTGTTTGGGATTGATGTGGACATGAGCAGAGGCGAAGAGTAACCCAAAGTCACTGACCCACAGCCCATTTCCACCCAACACTAACAGTCACTCAGCACTGCTTTGACTGCAACTGAAAACACTCATACACACCATCCACAAACAGGAAAGCATCTTATAGCTTCTGCAGCACCTAGTGCGGCCCAATTCAGGCTGTCAGCCTGAGGTGGCTTCAAGCAGACTGGTTGCATCAGCTGTAATCTTCTCCTCAGAAAAGGAAGCTCCTTGAGGGCAGTCTGGCATAGCAGATGTCACCCGAATGAAAGAATGCCCACATTGAGCTGCACACATTCGAGAAGTTCATTTTAAAAAATACGTGAATGGTTTTTTGCATTTGCAATGTCATCTGCCGCTTCGCCTCAAGCATGCTCTGTCAAGACCAGAAACCCATATCCTCCTTTGAACCTGTGATTGACAGGCAGGAATCCCCGCATTTTACACTCAGAGTCTCCTGCAATAAAAACAAACCTGGACCAACATGGATCAGGGGTGTCAGTCACTAGAGAGGCGATCTCTTTCATATACAGCCTTATAAACACGGCTGCTTTTTCTGACTAATTTGTCGAACATAGTTACAGTTGTCAAGGCCAAAGCCGCCGCATTTGAAGGCTGCTCTGCCGATGTTTAGGTTGGAAGTGTCGGTTCCTCTCCCTTAGGCTTTATTATGGCTAGACGAGTCGATTGTCAATAACTGTCACCTGTCATGAGCGTAGGCTGCATCCATCTGCCTTTACCTGCCATGTAATTAGTGAAGCAACAAGCCCTTGTGTTGAAAAATGCAGTCTGCCGTGCCATGCCAAAAACACGGCACATTGCGTGCCCGACCAAAGCGCAGCTCTCGCTGTATTGGTTTTGCGTATTGGATAGCATTCAGATGACTCATGTGTTAGAAAATAAAGCTGTTAATATCTAATTAAAATGTTTTTTTTTTTTTTTTTCGTTCTTTTTGTTATTTATGCTGAGCTGTTCGCAAAGTCGTTTTTGTACTGGGGTGGGTGGCAAGACCACAGTCCTTTCCACCTGTTTCCCTGCGGCTGATCTTGACGAGGGTTCTCATAAGCTGGCCTGCTAAAAGATATATGAGAATATTAAAGCACTTAATTTCATCTTTATGCAATGAAGAACAATAGCAGCTTTGTGCAACCTCACAGACTGTGTTTTTCTCTGTGGTTTCGCTAATAGAAGGTTCCACCCTCTGAGATATTTGTCTTGCTAAGTGGCTTCCCTAGAGATGATTCTGAATGATAAGGCGCTAGCAGACGTAGAGCATACGCATAATGTCTGATTCACATTTACCGTGGCATTAATCAACCAGCGCATATTTCTTTTATGGAATGGAGGAAGCGTTAACCACAAGATTTGTTTTTCGTCTACCTGATTACTCGTGGGCATATTACAGTTGCTTGCTTCCACTTGAGGAGGCAAACTAATTACAAGCCAATTAGTTCCTGTACCTCATCTATTTGCAAAATGTAGAGATTGTGCTTTTACAGGGAGACCACAAACTTTCAACAATCTTTGTGTTCTCTTTACTAAACAGAAAAAATCCCACGGCAGTTACGAATCTAAACGGAATACTGTTTTGTATCGCCGCAAAAGACTTTTACAAATTTTTTCAAAGGAGGTTGTGTGTGTATACAGAACTGTGGTTAAAGGGAGGGTCATGAAGTAAAAGGTAAATCAACTTCATCCAAATTCCTATGACTAATTAACTGGCTAAACCTTGAAATCTGGGAAAGGAGCTAAACAGTATTGACGTAGCATATCGGAACATTTTGTCACGAAGTGCGAAAAACAAGATGTAGAAGCCAAATTATGGTAATTAATTTAAAATTGAAAAAGTTGAAAGAAATGTAAGAAATATATGTAATATATATTTGCTTTT